>NW_026732101.1:0-42500 GCF_028476545.2 Physella acuta | reverse complement strand
TCTGTCGTGGGTGGTCGTGGTGGTCAGCACAGTGAGGCGCTCGATGGGGGGGGGGGGGTGGGGGGTCGCGTGATTGATGGGGTGGGTGGAATGTGGCATGAATCCACACAGGTGTGCGGGGGGGGGGGGGGGGGAAGACATTCTTTTCCCATGAATCTTTGCGCCAATCGACACACATAAACATTGTGAAATTGGCGGTTCTCTCAAGTCGAGGAGGTTGTCCATACCCCACCCATACAACCACTCCACTCATCTCCATACCCCACCCCACTCATCTCCATACCCCACCCCACTCATCTCCATACCCCACCCCACCCATCTCCATACCCCATGGGATGGTGTCGAGGTGGGTGTCAAGGGGGGGTCGGGATGGTGTCGAGGGGGGGTCGGGATGGTGTCGAGGATGGGTCGGGATGTGTTCTGAGTTTGAACCAATGATTGCAGAGATCGGACGATATTATTCTGACCATGGTCATCCACTGTTACCATACGTCAGTGCTACCTGTAGCTACCTATGGCTACATGTGGCTACATGTGGCTACATATGGCTACCTGTGGCTACATGTGGCTACATGTGGCTAGCTATGGCTACCTATGGCTACCTGTGGCTACATGTGGCTACCTGTGGCTACCTGTGGCTACTTGTAGCTACCTGTGGCTAGCTCACTCTATCTGTGGCTACCTGACGCTACCTGTGGCTACCGGTTGACACTTGGACTATCTGAAGCCTCGCCTATGTCAGGACAGATCAAATGTGTGTGTGTGTGGGGGGGGGGGGGTCACAAGGGATCCCGTTAATACGATGGGAGGGGAGAAAGGCGTCAAATTACATTCTCTCTCGACCAATCAAATGCCGCTACGTCATGTCACGTGATTTATAACTCCCACCATGCAATAGTCGGCCCGGTATCTACGGACTTCCTGTGTGTCGAACTGACCGGAAGTTGATTTACCGGGAAAATACAGGTGGGTGGGGCTATGGGGAGTGGCCGTGGGGTGGGGCGGGCAGATGGGCCCCGCTAGGAGATCTGATACTGTAATCAAAACTCGTTTTAATTAAGATTCCAGCGATAAGTTCCCGGCAGTGGACATTTTGTTAATGTTTGCAGACAAGTGGGTCAAGTCTAGAGAACTTGTGGCAAGTTCCGCTACAAATGTCGCAGGTCTAGAGTATTTGTGACAAGTTCCATGTTAATAAGTTCCGCTACAAATGTCGCAGGTCTAGAGAACTTGTGACAAGTTCCATGTTAATAAGTTCCACTACAAATGTCGCAGGTCTAGAGAACTTGTGACAAGTTCCATGTTAAAAAGTTCCGCTACAAATGTCGCAGGTCTAGAGAACATGTGACAAGTTCAATGTTAATTTCCGCTACAAATGTCGTAGGTCTGGAGAACTTGTGACAATTTCCATGTTAAGTTCCGCTACAAATGACGCAGGTCTAGAGAACTTGTGACAAGTTCCATGTTTAGTTCCGCTACAAATGTCGCAGGTCTAGAGAACTTGTGATAAGTTCCATTTTAAGTTCCGCTACAAATGTTGCAAGTCTAGAGAACTTGTGACAAGTTCATTTACAGATGTCTCAGGTCTAGAGAACTTGTGGTAAGTTCCATGTTAAATTCCGATACAAATGTCGCAAGTCTAGAGAACTTGTGACAAGTTCATGTTAATAAGTTCGGCTACAAATGTTTATGTGTGTGTGTGTGGTGTGTGGTCGGCGGTGTGTGTGTGGTGTGATGTGTGTGGTGTGTAGTGTTGCGTGGTGTGTGGTGTGGTGTGTGTCGTGTCGTGTGTGTCGTGTGGTGTGTGGTGTGTGGTGTGTAGTGTCGTGTGTGTGTCATGTGATGTGTGTGGTGTGTATCGTGTGGTGTGTGTCGTGTGGTGTGTGTCGTGTGTGTGTGAGTGTGTCGTGAGGTGTGTGATGTGTGTCGTGTGGTGTGTGTCGTGTGGTGTGTGTCGTGTGTGTGTGAGTGTGTCGTGAGGTGTGTGATGTGTGTCGTGAGGTGTGTGATGTGTGTCGTGTGGTGTGTGTCGTGTGTTGTGTGTCGTGTGGTGTGTGTCGTGTGTGTGTGAGTGTGTCGTGAGGTGTGTGATGTGTGTCGTGTGGTGTGTGATGTGTGGTGTGTCGTGTGGTGTGTATCGTGTGGTGTGTGTCGTGTGGTGTGTGTCGTGTGTGTGTGAGTGTGTCGTGAGGTGTGTGATGTGTGTCGTGTGGTGTGTGTCGTGTGGTGTGTGTCGTGTGTGTGTGAGTGTGTCGTGTGGTGTGTGTCGTGTGTTGTGTGGTGTGTGTCGTGTGGTGTGTGTCGTGTGGTGTGTGTCGTGTGGTGTGTGTCGTGTGGTGTGTGTCGTGTGTTGTGTGGTGTGTGTCGTGTGGTGTGTGTCGTGTGGTGTGTGTCGTGTGGTGTGTGTCGTGTGGTGTGTGTCGTGTGGTGTGTGTCGTGTGTTGTGTGGTGTGTGTCGTGTGGTGTGTGTCGTGTGGTGTGTGATGTGTGTCGTGTGGTGTGTGTCGTGTGTTGTGTGGTGTGTGTCGTGTGGTGTGTGTCGTGAGGTGTGTGATGTGTGATGTGTGTCGTGTGGTGTGTGATGTGTGGTGTGTGTCGTGTCGTGTGTGTCGTGTGGTGTGTGATGTGTGTCGTGAGGTGTGTGATGTGTGGTGTGTATCGTGTGGTGTGTGTCGTGTGGTGTGTGATGTGTGTCGTGTGGTGTGTGTCGTGTGTTGTGTGGTGTGTGTCGTGTGATGTGTGTCGTGAGGTGTGTGATGTGTGATGTGTGTCGTGTGGTGTGTGATGTGTGGTGTGTGTCGTGTCGTGTGTGTCGTGTGGTGTGTGATGTGTGTCGTGAGGTGTGTGATGTGTGATGTGTTTCGTGAGGTATGCCTTGCCGACTGACGTGCCGCTATGAATACACTCTCGGCAGTAAAATCTTTCTTTTGTTTACTGCCTATGTGACTTGTTGAGTTCGATTCTGGATAGAATTTCATGGTTCCATTCTTTGATGCGCCGTGCTGAGGCCCGCTATTGTTGCCTACTGGCTAGAGTCAAGCGGAAAATGAGGCTATTTGTTGATGCTCAGAGGTGCCTGTAGATATTCTAATGTACGCTTCATAATTGCCGCCGTTCTCTTGTATAGCTGACGCTGTATTGTATAGCTGATGCTGTATTGTGTGGCTGACGCTGTATTGTTGGAGTCAGCCGACAAAACAGGCAAGCCGCTACCTGTACACAAAGGCTATTGACAATGAAATAAGAAAGTTGCTTTGAGATTTGAACCATTTAGCGCCGCCTCAACACCCGCAACAATGCAGGCACTACCCTCCCACCCCACACCCCAACAATGGCAGCGCTAGCGATCCCCCAAAGTACAGAGAGAGAAAGAACTCTTTGAATAGCCGTACCACGCGATCTCAATATCAGGCTCTCTCGGGCGGGACGTTTCTGTACCCTGCTGCCCCTTTAAGTCGGTGTACACGGCATACCATAACACAGCACAACACAACACAACACAACACAACACACCATAGCACAACACACCATAACACAACACAGCATACCATAACACAACACAGCACAACACACCATAACACAACACACCATAACACAACACAACACAACACAACACACCATAACACAACACAACACACCAGACCGCACCACAACAACACACAACACAACATTGCAGGTAATCATGTAACTACTTTTACTTTTACTACCCTCGACTACAACCAATAACTGTACACAAAACAATGAAACGTACACTTACTCTATGAAACAGGAGACTCAGTATATAAATCATATTTTATATATATATATATATATATATATATATATATATATATATATATATATATATATATATATATATATATATATATATATATATGTGTGTGTGTGTAAATGAATTTTCAATGGGTTCTATTAGCCTATTTTAGCTTGCTATTTATTCTTAATCCTACCCAAGAACTATTAAGCCCCTCCTCTAGTCTCCCCCTTCCCCTGTCCCCCCCCCCTGTCCTCCCCTCCCCTCCCCCTCCCCCTCCCCTCCCCTACCTCAAAGCCAGGCCTCTCCTGTGCCCATTGAAGCGTGGACATCGGTGCTGCCCTGTCAGCCGTGAGACTGTTCCAGCCCCTCACAGACCGCTGCCAACTAGATCTTAACCCTCCACCCTCTGATCTTAACCCTCCACCCTCTGATCTTAACCCTCCCCCCTCTGATCTATGCCTTAACCCTCCACAGGCCGAGGCGCTGTTCACGGTTGGCTGTGTTTACGTCGGTCAGATCACCGCCCTTAGACCAGACCCCACCAGCTCTCAACATTTTAAACATTCGGCAGATTTTACCAAGATTAACCGTTTATTGCTTGACATTAATCTTAGATCATCTAACATTCTAAATTAACCCTTTATGGGTCGGTGTGTGCTACACCCTGGACCGGCCAATCCCCGAATTGCTGGAGTTCAAACCGCCGAGACATGACGATTAACTTCATCATTTTATCTGAGGACATTAGAGGCCCTTTGCTAAAAGCTTTTTAATCCAAAGACGTTGGCCACAGATCTTGGAGACCCAGGGTTAATCGCCCGTGGAGGGGCATTGTTTTTGAGGGCGTGGTTAGATTTTTGTGGGTGAGCAAACCAGATGCCAAGGCAGCGGCACACGTGACCTTGTACACGTGACCTTGTACTCGTGACCTTGTACACGTGACCTTGTACACGTTACCTTGTACACTTGAGCTGGTACAAGAAACGTTGGTGAGTACATAGGGGTCGTGCATTCATCCCCCCCCCCCCCCACCATAGGGGTCGTGCATTCATCCCCCCCCCCCCCCCACCATTCCGTACATAAATAGATGTTTAAGAACGTAAAGCGGGTAGATTGGACAAGCCGGCCCACGCATGACAGGATGTCTTCCTGGAGGTACGCGATAGATCTAGTAGTTGATTAGGGCGCGGCTACACAAGGGTTAATTGGGCCACCAGAGGGTTAAAAGAGGTTCTGTCATGTGGAATAATGGCTTCGCTACCCACCCCTCCCCACCCCTCCCCGCTGTGGTGCGATATCGTTAGAACACCTGGGCAGGTAAGGACACAGTTACTTTGTGACACGTCATTTCGTCACAAACTTGGGTACAGTCACAATGTGACATGTCAGTCGTGGTCATCGTTGACCACTAGTTTCTGACACGTCACTTTTTACATAGCTGCGGACAGGTGAGTTGATGGTGACCTATCACAAGTCAGATGGTGACCTATCACAAGTCAGATGGTGACCTATCACAAGTCAGATGGTGACCTGTCACAAGTCAGATGGTGTCCTATATCACAAGTCAGATGGTGACCTATCACAAGTCAGATGGTGACCTGTCTCAAGTCAGATGGTGACCTATCACAAGTCAGATGGTGACCTATCACAAGTCAGATGGTGACCTGTCACAAGTCAGATGGTGACCTATCACAAGTCAGATGGTGACCTGTCACAAGTCAGATGGTGACCTATCACAAGTCAGATGGTGACCTATCACAAGTCAGTTGGTGACCTGTCACAAGTCAGATGGTGACCTGTCACAAGTCAGATGGTGACCTGTCACAAGTCAGATGGTGACCTGTCACAACTTGCAGTGACGCCTGCCTATGCAGGTTTACCTTTAACTAACTGTCAAGATTCGGCACACAATTCTATTACCAGCACTAACTTTAAAGCAGGTTTTTTTTTTAAAAAGGCAATTAATCAAATCAAGCAATTATTATAAATTATATTTTTATAATTTTGTAACCGGAAGCTAGCCTACATCAGGAAACTTTAAAACATTTTTAATTACTTCAAATTTAATTACTTTAAATATTTTCTCTAAGAAAAAAAAAGGAAATAAGATTCCTGTTTTCTGCGTCATGCATGACTTCACCCGTAGGGTTTCGTCAACAAAATACTTTTGGAATCAAACAGTTTTAACTGACAAGTTAATCAGCCGCTAATTGATACGGCACTGTGTAGGGGGCGTGTGTGTGCATGTGTGTGTGTGTACAGAGGTGTGTAGATGTGTGTGTACTAGAGTGATTACAAGTGTGTATGTGTGTGGTGGTTTAACGGGATCGTAAGGACATTGAGAGGACATTGAGAGGACAGCGAGAAGTCTATTACATGGAATTAATTTCAAACATCAGCCAACGTGTGTGTGTATGTGTGGGGGGGGGGGTTGTTGTGGAAGGTAGGAAGCTAAGTAATTCATGGTAAATTGAAGGGCAAGAACACAAAATGTGCAGGGGGGGGGGGGGTAACTACTGCCATGATCACACGGGGGGGGGAGGTAACTACTGTATGATCACAAAAGGGGGGGGGATAACTACTGTAATGGTCACAAAAAGGGGGGGGGGTAACTACTGCCATGATCACACAAAGAACTCTGCTAGATGTCAAATGTTTAACCCTAACCCAACAGTGCAGGTCAAAAAATAAAATATTTAAAAAAAAACTTTTTAAAAAACCACGTTTTTCTTGTGGACTAAAAAGTAGAAAATAACTATTTACATACATTTGATGACAAAAAACGTGGGTACGTTCACCATCAAATTTCCCGACCCATCTGCCCGACCCACGTTTTTTGTCATCAAATGTATGTAAATAGTTATTTTCTACTTTTTAGTCCACAAGAAAAACGTGGTTTTTTAAAAAGTTTTTTTTAAATATTTTATTTTCTCCTTTTTAGTCCGTTGCTACACATGAAAAACGTGGTTTTTAAAAAAGTTTTTTATATAGTTTATTTTCTACTTTATCTAATGACTTGATTAAGTATGAATTGACTAAGTGTTTATAAATACACGGACTAAAAAAATCTTGAGCGACCAGGATTCGAACCTGGGTTGTCGCGGCCACAACGCGAAGTACTAACCACTATACGATCACGGCCAGCGCGCTCACATCGATTGGGGCCGAAGTAACTGTGTCAACAAGCCTCCAGTCTTGTCGGTATCTTTAGAAATCATGTCCTCAATTTTATGGTCCTTTGGGCGTAATTAAATTAAGCTAATTACGGTCTCTAATTGCTAGTTTTTATGATTGCATCTGAAATTGTTAGGCGAAAGTAACCTGCATGCCAAATTTCAGATCTATAGAGCAATCAGAAGTGGGCTAATTTTCGATGTCAATTTTAACAACAAACACATCCACGCGAAGCTGAGTTAATAAAAACGTGTTAAAAAGTGAATAAAAGCCATGTTTATGTCCATCTGTCTGTGTCACGTGACCGAGTCATGTGTGACGTCAGCTCTATGCCCCCCCCCCCTCCTCCAGACCAGCCCGGCCACAAGGCCACAAGGCTCATGTGTATGTATTTGGTTCCAGAACATGGCACCGACGGATCTTGTCCCACCTGGCAATTACTATCAAATCACCCAGCACTCCCCACAAACTCCACACTTCACACACTCCCCACACACCCCACACTCCCCACAAACTCCACACTTCACACACTCCCAACACACCCCACTCCCCACACACCCCACACTCCCCAGACACCCTACACTCCCCACACACTCCCACACACTCCCACACACTCCCCACACACTCCCCACACACTCCCCACACACTCCCCACTCCCCACACACTCCACACTCCCCACACCCCTCACTCTCCCCACACACTCCACACTCCCCACACTCCCCACACACCCCCCACACTCCCCACACACCTCACACCCCCCACACACACCACACTCCCCACTCCCCCCACTCCCCACACACCCCCCACTCTCCACACTCCCCACACCCTCCACCCTCCCCACACTCCCCACTCCCCACACTCCACACTCCCCACACTCCCCAACCGTATTAATCAAATGTGGACAGGTTTAAAAA
The DNA here is from genome assembly GCF_028476545.2 of Physella acuta. Taxonomy (NCBI): domain Eukaryota; kingdom Metazoa; phylum Mollusca; class Gastropoda; family Physidae; genus Physella; species Physella acuta. The sequence continues at coordinate 34,655 of NW_026732101.1, read as the reverse complement.
GATCTGCCAAACTTACCGCAACTCGCCTAAACCTCAAGGAGGGGGGGGGGGGGGTGTAATGTGGGTAGGCAAGGGGGGGGGGAGGTAGCTGGGTTGGAAGATCGCGTACCACGCCTGAGTTGGTTCTTTCACCAAGACGACAATAGACGGTCTCCGCGCGGCGGTAATTAACGTCACTAGCCGGCATTACTAGAGTGATGAAGATTGTGTCGTCCTGCCCCCCTGACCCCAAGGGCTGGGGACCGGGATCTCACCTGCCCAATTCTCAAGTACCTGGGCGCCTTTGTTCCCGGGGCACGGGCTGCGGCGAATGAAGGATGGGATTCTCTGGAATAATGAGCAGGCCGGGTAAGGGTGGGGGAGGGGGGGACGTCCACCCGAAGCATGGGCGAGGCTGTCTTATTATCGGAGTGTCGTGATGGGAAAATAATCATCGACTTTGATGTGGGGGTGGGGTGGGGTGGGGGAGCCGATAGAGTGGAACGATGAGGCGACAAGGAATCTTACACCATCTACGCCCCCAAGTACCCAACACCCCTACACCCACCACACCCCTAAACCGACCACACCCCTACACCCCCACCCCCCACACCTACACCCCACACACCTACACCCCACACACCCCAACACCCCCACTTCCCACATGTGGCACCACATACGATGTGAGGGTCAACCATCAAATATAAAACATTGTACGTGACGTCAGTGTAACATTGTACGTGACGTCAGTGTAATTGTGACGTCACTTGATGACGTTGACCAATGTGTACTAGCCTAAAACTAGAAGAAGCGATGGACCTCACAGGTAGGACTCGGGTTTGGCTAACCGAGCAAACATCTTGTTGTGGGCTGAATAAAACTTTTAATTTGCTTCGGTCAAATGGTATCTTAAATTGTTTGTCGGTATAATGTAACCCGCTATGTAGTGTGCCACTCCGTCCTTCGCCCAACTGTTGAGACACTAGTCGGTGTAGCGAGATAGAAATTTATCTGATACAATGACATCTTCTACAAACTTTTACAACCCGCCTTTTTTGTCTAAAAAATACACGCACACATACATACATACACAATAACTGTGGTATCAACTAGGAGCAGGGGCAACAACTGTGGTCTAAACAAGGAGCAGGGGCAACAATTCTGGCACCATATTAACCAATAGATAGAAGATAACCCGGGACAATAAAACAATTTACAACAATTCTGCCGGTGAACCTAGCATTATGAAAGCTAAGTGCACAAACTGCTGGCAATTATCGAAACTTTCAAGTTTTTAAAACCCAAACTGGGCCACCAAATCTACTGTGAATGCAACAATCTCGGCACACGATGCGACAATTTGTGCCGAGGTTGGACATTGTGCGCTAACAAAGGAGACATTTTGTGCCGAAGACAATTTGAAACGTTGAAATGGGAAACTCCCCTGGGGTCAGATAGTTTTGTTTTAAACCAAACAAATATTGGATGAAAAAAAAAACGTTTTATTTCTGTTGTGAAATGCCATTTACCTATCCATAAGTTTGTCATCTCTGAGAGAAATCAAAAGTTTTCTAACAGCTTTAGTTGATAATGTGTGGAGCGGAAACCATTGACACTACACGTCAAATTGTAGGATAGTGATCTAGAGGAGTCTATTGTCGTGGACGTCGTACATTAAAACTTTAAAGCTTATGGTGTGGTGTTCTTGTGGTGATGTTGTGGTGTTGGTGTGGTGATGGTGTGGTGATGTTGTGGTGATGTTGTGGTGATGGCGTGGTGTTGGTGTGATGATGGTTAGGTGATAGTTTGCTTATGGTGTGGTGATGTTATGGTGATGTTGTTATGATGTTGTAGTGATGGTGTGGTGTTGGTATGATGATGGTTAGGTGATAGTGTGCTTATAATGTAATGATGTTATGGTGTTGGTGAGGTGATTGTGTGGTGTGGTGATGTGGAAAGGTTGTGGTGATGTTTTGGTGATTTTGTGGTGTGGTGATGTTGTTGTAATGGTGAGCTGATGATGGTGTGGTGATGTTGTGGTGATGATGGTGTGGTGATGTTGTGGTGATGTTGTGATGGGTGATGTTGTGGTGAAGGTGTGGTGATTTTGTGGTGGGTGATGTTGTGGTGATGGTGTGGTGATATTGTGGTGTGGTGATGTTGTGGTGTGGTGATGTTGTGGTGATGTTGTGGTGATGTTATGGTGATGGTGTGGGGATGGTGTGGTGATGTTGTGGTGATGCTGTGGTGATGGTGTGGTGTTGGTGTGGTGATGTTGTGGAGATGGTGAGGTGATGGTGTGGTGATGTTGTGGTGATGTTGTTGTAATGGTGAGTTGATGTTGTGGTGATGGTGATGGTGTGCTGATGGTGTGGTGATGGTGTGGTGATGGTGTGGTGTGGTGACGGTGTGGTGATGGTGAGGTGATGGTGTGGTGTTGGTGTGGTGATTTTGTGTAGATGGTGAGGTGATGGTGTGGTGATTTTGTGGTGATGCAGTGGTGGGTGATGTTGGTTAGGTGATTGCTTTTTAAAATAATATTTGTAAAACTATAGCAAACCAACTGACCAGCGATGACCAGCGATGACCCCTGACTTATGGTATGTATCCACAGCTTCTGGCGTACATATTTCATTACAGGTCTAAAAATAAACCCAATAGAATTAAAAATTCCCCCTCCCTCCCTCATGTAAAACAAGAAGTTCCAACCCCCCCCCCCCCCTGTTGCTTCCCACCCCTGCGTGAAGCCACTTACACCCCAGCTCCCATTTTTCTCGTTATCTCCCCCTGATCCCACATAATGGGACCCTTTCTTTCGGCGCGGCGGGGTCCCTTCTCGTCCGGCTGCGGCGACATTCGATCCCCAATAATTGCTTCAACTCTCCATCAGCGTCACACGGGGGGACCTTTGACTAGCACCTCGGCCAGGTCACTCTACACCGTCTAGGCTCGGGTCTGGGTGGACAGGAAGTGATATGCCTACGTCATAGACTCCACAAAAACACAAAACAAAGCCGGTGCTAAAACAAAAATTGTGTGGCTAGCATCCCCAAGGTGAAAAGAATCCTGAGACCCCTGCCGATTTTAAAAACCATAATTTAAAAAAGACTTGGATACAATTTGTGAAAAATCTGGCATGTTTGATTGTACACGTCACTGCGCATGCGTGGTTTACAAAAAATGGAATATCTACAGCTGGTGGAGTTGTTGTAGTGGATGTTGTTGTTGCTGTGGTTGTAGTGGATGTTGTTGTTGCTGTGGTTGTAGTGGATGTTGTTGTTGCTGTGGTTGTAGTGGATGTTGTTGTTGCGGTGGTTGTAGTGGATGTTGTTGTTGCGGTGGTTGTAGTGGATGTTGTTGCTGCTGTGGTTGTAGTGGATGTTGTTGTTGTTGTGGTTGTAGTGGATGTTGTTGTTGTGGTTGTAGTGGATGTTGTTGTTGCTGTGGTTGTAGTGGATGTTGTTGTTGTGGTTGTAGTGGATGTTGTTGTTGTTGTGGTTGTAGTGGATGTTGTTGTGGTGGTTGTAGTGGATATTGTTGTGGTGGTGTTTGTAGTGGATATTGTTGTGGTGGTGTTTGTAGTGGATATTGTGGCTGCTGTGGTTGTAGTGGATGTTGTTGTTGTGGTGGTTGTAGTGGATGTTGTTGCTGTGGTTGTAGTGGATGTTGTTGTTGTGGTGGTTGTAGTGGATGTTGTTGTTGTGGTGGTTGTAGTGGATGATGTTGTGTTGGTTGTAGTGGATGTTGATGTGGTGGTGGTTGTAGTGGATGTTGTTGTTGTGGTGGTTGTAGTGGATGTTGATGTGGTGGTTGTAGTGGATGTTGTTGTGGTGGTGGTTGTAGTGGATATTGTTGTTGTTGTGGTTGTAGTGGATATTGTGGCTGCTGTGGTTGTAGTGGATATTGTTGTGGTGGTGGTTGTAGTGGATGTTGTTGTTGCTGTGTTTGTAGTGGATGTTGATGTGGTGGTGGTTGTAGTGGATATTGTTGTTGCTGTGGTTGTAGTGGATGTTGTTGTTGCTGTGTTTGTAGTGGATGTTGATGTGGTGGTGGTTGTAGTGGATATTGTTGTTGTGGTTGTAGTGGTTGTTGTTGTTGCTGTGGTTGTAGTGGATGTTGTAGCTGCTGTAGTTGCCGTGGTGAAATGGTAGTAGACAAACAAGTTTCACAAGCAGCATCAATGACGTCACACTATAGACACACGTCATCTAATTACCTGTATGACGTCATGTATTGTAAGGTAAATCAGACGTAAAACTTGTCACATGAGACAGCAGCTGTCTTGTGTTTAGGACAGCAACTGTCTTTTCTCTGCTGTTTTTTTTATCATGCTTAACTAGACCTACGTGAGGGGGTGAGTGGTTGGAGGGTGGGTGTGGTGTGGGGGTGGGAGGGTGGGGGATGGACTAAACTAATTGTTAATTATGCATTCTTGATAGTCCAATAAAATGCGCGCTATTTGATATGTATGAGTGCTCACCAGCTACCGACACAGGCGAGTGATTTCTCAGCCAGGAAACTCCAGCGGTCACTGATGCGTCACGGAAGTGCTGGTCTAGAGGCCCGAGTGGCTCCGGTAGAGTTCACCCACTCAATAGGGCCGCGGCAACAGGACACACGACAAAAGTCCTTATGCAAGTGACACCACAGTGACGAGAGAGGACAGTGGGCCGCGGGACGAACCTCCCACTGGTCGGGTGCAGTAGAGTGTAACACTAGTCGACACGCACCGAAGAACCTCGAGCACCCGACACAGGTTTAACACAGGTTTAACCATAGCTACACAGAATAAGGTTAGGCTAGGTTTTGGTTAAGGTTATTTTTGGGTTTATAGATGGAAATTTTTCAACATCAGTTTGTCATTGGTCTGTCTTTTGTCTGTCACTGGTCTGTCTTTTGTCTGTCTTTTGTCTGTCATTTGTCTGTCTTTTGTCTGTCATTTGTCTGTCATTTGTCTGTCTTTTGTCTGTCATTTGTCTATCTTTTGTCTGTCTTTTGTCTGTCAATGGTCTGTCATTTGTCTGTCTTTTGTCTGTCATTTGTCTGTCTTTTGTCTGTCACTGGTCTGTCTTTTGTCTGTCATTTGTCTGTCTTTTGTCTGTCATTTGTCTGTCTTTTGTCTGTCATTTGTCTGTCTTTTGTCTGTCATTTGTCTATCTTTTGTCTGTCTTTTGTCTGTCAATGGTCTGTCATTTGTCTGTCTTTTGTCTGTCATTTGTCTGTCTTTTGTCTGTCACTGGTCTGTCTTTTGTCTGTCATTTGTCTGTCTTTTGTCTGTCATTTGTCTGTCTTTTGTCTGTCATTTGTCTGTCATTTGTCTGTCTTTTGTCTGTCATTTGTCTATCTTTTGTCTGTCTTTTGTCTGTCAATGGTCTGTCATTTGTCTGTCTTTTGTCTGTCATTTGTCTGTCTTTTGTCCGTCACTGGTCTGTCTTTTGTCTGTCATTTGTCTGTCTTTTGTCTGTCATTTGTCTGTCTTTTGTCTGTCATTTGTCTGTCATTTGTCTGTCATTTGTCTGTCTTTTGTCTGTCATTTGTCTATCTTTTGTCTGTCTTTTGTCTGTCAATGGTCTGTCATTTGTCTGTCTTTTGTCTGTCATTTGTCTGTCTTTTGTCTGTCACTGGTCTGTCTTTTGTCTGTCATTTGTCTGTCTTTTGTCTGTCTTTTGTCTGTCATTTGTCTATCTTTTGTCTGTCTTTTGTCTGTCAATGGTCTGTCATTTGTCTGTCTTTTGTCTGTCATTTGTCTGTCTTTTGTCTGTCACTGGTCTGTCTTTTGTCTGTCATTTGTCTGTCTTTTGTCTGTCTTTTGTCTGTCATTTGTCTATCTTTTGTCTGTCTTTTGTCTGTCAATGGTCTGTCATTTGTCTGTCTTTTGTCTGTCATTTGTCTGTCTTTTGTCTGTCACTGGTCTGTCTTTTGTCTGTCATTTGTCTGTCTTTTGTCTGTCATTGGTCTGTCTTTTGTCTGTCATTGGTCTGTCATTTGTCTGTCATTGGTCTGTCATTTGTCTGTCTTTTGTCTGTCATTGGTCTGTCTTTTGTCTGTCATTGGTCTGCCATTTGTCTGTCATTTGTCTGTCATTGGTATGTCTTTTGTCTGTCATTTGTCTGTCATTTGTCTGTCATTTGTCTGTCATTGGTCTGTCTTTTGTCTGTCATTGGTCTGCCATTTGTCTGTCTTTTGTCTGTCATTGGTCTGTCTTTTGTCTGTCATTGGTCTGCCATTTGTCTGTCTTTTGTCTGTTATTGGTCTGTCTTTTGTCTGTCATTTGTCTGTCATTTGTCTGTCACTGGTCTGTCTTTTGTCTGTCATTTGTCTGTCTTTTGTCTGTCACTGGTCTGTCTTTTGTCTGTCATTTGTCTGTCTTTTGTCTGTTATTGGTCTGTCTTTTGTCTGTCATTTGTCTGTCATTTGTCTGTCACTGGTCTGTCTTTTGTCTGTCATTTGTCTGTCACCCAATAAACCCCATCAGTTCTGGCCATCACAAGCGTGCATGTTGTGTTCGGATAAAGTGGTGGTAGCCTCATGTTGTGTTCGGATAAAGTGGTGGTAGCCTCATGTTGTGGTCGGATAAAGTGGAGGTAGCCTCATGTTGTGTTCGGATAAAGTGGAGGTAGCCTCATGTTGTGTTCGGATAAAGTGGAGGTAGCCTCATGTTGTGTTCGGATAAAGTGGAGGTAGCCTCATGTTGTGGTCGGATAAAGTGGAGGTAGCCTCATGTTGTGGTCGGATAAAGTGGAGGTAGCCTCATGTTGTGGTCGGATAAAGTGGAGGTAGCCTCATGTTGTGGTCGGATAAAGTGGAGGTAGCCTCATGTTGTGGTCGGATAAAGTGGAGGTAGCCTCATGTTGTGGTCGGATAAAGTGGGGGTAGCCTCATGTTGTGGTCGGATAAAGTGGAGGTAGCCTCATGTTGTGGTCGGATAAAGTGGTGGTAGCCTCATGTTGTGGTCGGATAAAGTGGTGGTAGCCTCATGTTGTGGTCGGATAAAGTGGAGGTAGCCTCATGTTGTGGTCGGATAAAGTGGTGGTAGCCTCATGTTGTGGTCGGATAAAGTGGAGGTAGCCTCATGTTGTGGTCGGATAAAGTGGTGGTAGCCTCATGTTGTGGTCGGATAAAGTGGAGGTAGCCTCATGTTGTGGTCGGATAAAGTGGTGGTAGCCTCATGTTGTGGTCGGATAAAGTGGAGGTAGCCTCATGTTGTGGTCGGATAAAGTGGAGGTAGCCTCATGTTGTGGTCGGATAAAGTGGAGGTAGCCTCATGTTGTGGTCGGATAAAGTGGAGGTAGCCTCATGTTGTGGTCGGATAAAGTGGAGGTAGCCTCATGTTGTGGTCGGATAAAGTGGAGGTAGCCTCATGTTGTGGTCGGATAAAGTGGAGGTAGCCTCATGTTGTGGTCGGATAAAGTGGTGGTAGCCTCATGTTGTGGTCGGATAAAGTGGTGGTAGCCTCATGTTGTGGTCGGATAAAGTGGGGGTAGCCTCATGTTGTGGTCGGATAAAGTGGGGGTAGCCTCATGTTGTGAGCAGCATGTAGCGGGTAGCTTGTTGACAGCGGTAGCCGGTAGCCTGGGGCGATTTGTGAAGCCTGGGAAAATCGGCAGGGGGTGGGGAGAGGTGGGGGGGGGGGGAGGGTCATTTTATCGCCGACAGGTGTTCGGTCCTCAAGACACGCTCAGACAGACACAGAGACAGACATACAGACAGACAAACAGACAGATAGACACATAGACGGATAGACACAGACATGCTGTGAACAGATTTGTTTGGACTTAAATCATCTAGACATGACTTAAATCATCTAGACATGACTTAAATCATCTAGACATGACTTAAATCATCTAGACATGACTTAAATCATCTGGAAGATGTACTGACGACAAATCTCTGCGTCACCGATGAAACAGATCAACTCTACTTGACCTGCTAATTGTGTGGGCTGCGAGACGACTGAAACCTTCAATTTGTGTCCAGTATTAAACTAGAGGCAAATGTTTAACCGTACCCACAAGACACTTCAGCGCTGGGTGAGATCGTGGATGGTACGGCTAACCTGATATCTTGTGAACAACTTGCTCAACACAGAACATGGATCCTAGTCACGTGACACGAATACCCCTCTCGCCCCTCCTGGCGAAATGGCGGTGGCCGACATGGTGGATGGGGCGCCGGGGCGGTAACCGGAGCCCCGTCCCCACAGCTGTCTCTGGTGGGGGGGGGGGGGGGAGCGACAAGTCTGGTTCAGGGGACGTAATTCGGCACCAAGCGATGACGTCATCCCAACAATGGCGCCCTTTGAGTTGGAACTCATCAATCGTGTTGGGCGTCTCGGGTTACCGGCCCTTGGCAATCAGGGGCGGATAACAAACTAAAGGGAAGCAATCAGCGCAGGTGAACAAGCTGCATAACTTGACTTACATGAGTTGCTTCCCATTGTAAACAAATTATAGTTTGGTTGAAATATCTGATTGCAAAAATTGTTTTCGGCCAATTATATGATGTAAGTTTAACTAATTAGAGGTTAATTAGCAAAGCACGAGTAATCTTGTTTTGTGTGCCGTTCTGCAGAGGACGTGATAAATGCTGCAGGGTTTGATAGGGTTGCCCTTGGTCAAGGCCAACTCTCAAGGTCATCAGGGAACCTCAGTTAAGCTCAGTGAGTTGATTATAAGCTCGTTGGGTGTGACGTCACGTGTGTTGATAAATGTGACGTCACGTGTGTTGATAAATATATAAAAATTATGGGAATGTTTCTCTGTGTGTGTGTGTGTGTTGTTACAGAGATAAACTTTCAGGAAGTTTATGGGGGGGGGGGGGATGATGCAGGGGGTTCTATATGAGCACGTGACACATCAAGAGAAAGCACGTGACAAGACACACGAGCAAGTCGCGCGAGAATTCCCGCGAGGAAAATGTTCTACTTTTGTTTTCACAGATCGCTTTCTTGTCTAACGTTGTTCATACAATCCAGGGGTCTCCAAACTTTTCAGCCTGAGGGCCGCATTAACTATCAAGTATCAGTTCGGGTGCCAAAGTTTCTTCCGGGCATCTCTTCGGGGCGTCTCCCCGAAACGGAATATATATATATATATATATATATATATATATATATATATATATATATATATATATATATATATGCCCCCCCCCCCACCAGAGAAAAAGTCTCAAAGAAACAATGTCGGCGGGAACCGACAACACACTCGAGGTCCAAGTTTCTCAAATTGTTCCTAACGTTAGCCTACTTCATTTTTGATAAAGTTTGTATGTTGTTCCAATTTTGAAAGGTATTTTGATGCAAAAGGTATAATATTAGGAGTTTTCCTTGGGCAAATACTTATAAAACCCACCCGCACTTATTTGAACTTGTCTTTAAGGAGGTCATTTGCTGGGCAACTGGTCACATTTGCTGGGCAACTGGCCACATTTGCTGGGCAACTGGCCACATTTTCTGGGCAACTGGCCACATTTGCTTCAATGTTATTTGCACCCAATGCTACATTTTCAGTTTGTTTTAAATTTTTCCTCCGAGGGCCGGATGAAAGGACCCCGTAGTTTGGAGACCCCCTGATTGCATCATCAGCTAGAGTGACGACATCAGATAGAGTGACGTCATCAGCTAGAGTGACGTCATCAGTTAAAGTGACGTCATTAGCTAGATATATAAGATCAGTCGGTCATGTGCTGTACAAAATTTTGTGGCTCAGGGTCGGGTCACGTGACAACATGCTGGATGCCAATTGTCTTTCACTGTGTCACAGTTGCAAGTACATGCATTCGTACACTTGTGACAACTGCCGATAGATACATTCGTATACCTGTGACAACACCTGTGATACACCTGTGATATACACCTACATTTCACCTCCTCATGTCGAGGCTTTGTCTTGCACGGTGCCAGACGTGAAACAAAGCAGCGCGGTGGTTCGACCCCCGACATCCAGCCAGCACCTGGGGCTGCTACCAACTCGACCTGTTTAAATATGTAGCCGCGGTCAATGGTGCGTGACGCCGTATCGGACGACAAGACATCCCGCGTGAGAAGCGCGTGCTTTTGTTACCGCGGCAGATCAAGACGTTTTTTATGTGGGAGCCAATGAAGCGTGACGTTACGCACCATGGAGCCAGGGTGGGGGTGGGGTGGGGCGGGGGTGGGGTGGGTTGCAACAAAGGTTACCAGACCAGCATCAAGATGGCGATGGGTTGACAGCAAGCCACGGGTTGCCATCCTCACGTGCAGTTGTCTGGTAGACGGCCATCTTGCACCAACGGTAAACGGAAAAAAAGTCACAGAAAAAAAGTCACAGTGGAAAAATTTTATCGGAAAAAAAGTCACAGAAATAAAATCACAGAAAAAAGTCACAAAAATCTTTTTAGAAATATTTTGATTTATTTGTCAGGAATTGTAAAATTGTGTATGTTTATTGTTGTGGATTGTATTTTTGATAGCATAAATTATTTATAGACGTTAAAAGTATTATGATTTAATACAATTGTAAGTAAAAAATACTCTAAGATCATTTACACAACAATCTCAACTTTTGCTACGTATTTAGTTAAATACGCGGTAGAAAAGTTAATTATAAAAGAAATTTAGACACATCATTGTGTTTTGCATAGGTTTTGCCGCAGGCTATTCTATGGTCGGCCTCTCCTCAGTAGGCATTGTCCGAACATATTTTGTGTTGTTGACATTATGCGTCAATGACAGCCTTTGAACCTTGTCGGCTTTCTGTTTTGATCCTAAGGTTTGTTATGTAATGAGCGTGATAAATGTGGGCAGTAAAGGTGGTTGAACTAAACATAACTATTGTTGCCATGAGTTGAGGACAGCAAGTCAGATGAACTTACCATTTCACGGTAATGTAATGTTGGTATTTAAAAAAAACACGATGAAAACCGTGGACATTGGAGCATTCTATTAAATGCTACTAATCTTAAGTTTAAAATAATTACAATCTACATACTTCTTACTAAATATTTTTAGATGAATTATAAAAATTACTATGGGTATACAGCCTACACACATTACATTACATTTAATTAATCCTAAGTTAATTTGCACTCTCTAAATATTTAATACATAAAAGTATTACCAAATATCAAGCAAATATATATTTGTGACTTTTTTTCCTGTGACTTTTTTTCCTACAATCGCACCAACCAGGGGAGATAAAAATAGCTCAATAAATATTTCCGGTCTGTATGATGACGTCACCAGCGTGAAATTTTTTTAGCCACCGTCGACTAGAGCCCAGTGTCAAGCTTGGATCAGGTGGAGTAGAGTTCATCTAAAGTAACGACGTCACAGGTCCCAATTTTTCCAAATTATGCCGGGGGTTTTTAAGAGCTGAGCGGGCACCAGGGTTTGGATACATAAATTGTTTAACCACATTTTCAATAGTTTGATGTGGGATAATGCTTTTAGTGGTGTGTGTGTGTGTGTGTGTGTGTGTGTGTGTGTGTGGTGTTGGTGCATAAAAAAAGTTGTACATTCATACAAAAGTTATTTTTAGTCTGCACATCAAACAAGAGTTGGTGTTGAGACAGAGACAGCTGTAGACAGGTGTCTGCGGCTGTGTGACGGTAGAGTGACGCTAGCGTGTCACGGTCCATTGATTCCTGTTGGGATGGGGGTAGGACGGATGGGGGATGGGGGTGAGATATCTTAGTGTATTATCTCAGCGCGTCATCTTGATCTTATCTATCAGCTAATGAGGCAGTCAGACATTCCGCACGGCCGTAGTGACGTCACTTCCCTCCTTATGCGCGTGACTTCACGTCAGTAGTGCATGGGGTGACGTCATGACTGTGTTAGGTGATGTTGCCTTCCAACCCTAGCACCAACCCTGGCACCAACCCTGGCACCAACCCTAACCACAACCTTGGCACCAACCCTAACACCAACCCTAACACCAACCCTAACACCAACTCTAACACCAACCCTAACACCAACCCTAACACCAACCCTAACACCAACCCTAACACCAACCCTAACACCAACTCTAACACCAACCCTAACCACAACCCTAACACCAACCCTAACACCAACCCTAACACCAACCCTAACACCAACCCTAACACCAACCCTAACACCAACCCTAACACCAACCCTAACACCAACCCAAACACAAACCCTAACACCAACCCAAACACAAACCCTAACACCAACCCTAACACCAACCCTAACACCAACCCTAACACCAACACTAACACCAAACATAACATCAACCCTAACCACAACCCTAACGCCAACCCTAACACCAACCCTAACACCAACACTAACACCAACCCTAACACCAACCCTAACACCAACACTAACACCAAACATAACACAACCCTAATACAAACCCTAACACCAACCCTAACACCAACCCTAACACCAACCCTAACACCAACCCTAACACCAACACTAACACCAACCATAACACCAGCCCTAACCACAACCCTAACACCAACTCTAACACCAACCCTTACACCAACCCTAACCACAACCCTAACACCAACCCTAACACCAACCCTTATCCAAGCCATCAAAAAACGTAATCATATCTGGCTAATGTTGAGCACTTTGCCAGATAGTTTTAAATTAATTGTGTCGTAAGTGTGGGTGGCTGCTGGTGGATTCTGGGTAGTTTAGAGATGTTGTTGGTGGATTCTGGGTAGTTTAGAGATGTTGTTGGTGGATTCTGGGTAGTTTAGAGATGTTGTTGGTGGATTCTGGGTAGTTTAGAGATGTTGTTGGTGGATTGTGTTAGAGATGTTGTTGGTGGATTGTGGGTGGTTTAGAGATGTTGTTGGTGGATTGTGGGTGGTTTAGAGATGTTGTTGGTGGATTGTGTTAGAGATGTTGTTGGTGGATTGTGGGTGGTTGCTGGTGGATTGTGGGTGGTTTAGAGATGTTGTTGGTGGATTGTGGGTGGTTTAGAGATGTTGTTGGTAGATTGTGGGTGGTTTAAAGATGTTGTTGGTGGATTGTGTTAAGAGATGTTGTTGGTGGATTGTGGGTGGTTTAGAGATGTTGTTGGTAGATTGTGGGTGGTTTAGAGATGTTGTTGGTGGTCTGTGTTGCCCGTGTATCGCTATGACTGTCTTCATCGACGTCAACAGGGGAAGCTACAAACCTCTTCAGCCCCCCCCCACCCCCTCCTGTTTAATGGCGCATTGAAAAACAAGGGAGGTAATATGAAACCTGGTAACGGGCAACGCCAAGCCAGGGTTGCGGGCCCTATGCAAATGTAGGGCAACACCTGCAGACCGGGACAATGGCGGACGGGGCGGGACGGACCGGAGTTTCCCGTTTATGGCTTTCTAATGGCTTCTGGTTAAGGGAGGGGAAGGGGGGGGGGGGGGGTCACGGGTAGAGTGTGAGAACGGGCTCCTAGGGGAGGGGAGGTCAGAGGGTGGGTGTGGAGGTGACACGTTAGGTTATTTTTAGAATAGATGGGTAGAAAATAATTGAAATTGGCAGTGATCTGTCAGTGTCAGGTAGTGATCTGTCAGTGTCAGCTAGTGATCTGTCAGGCAGTGATCTGTCAGTGTCAGGTATTGATCTGTCAGGTAGTGATCTGTAAGTGTCAGGTAGTGATCTGTCAGTGTCAGTTAGTGATCTGTTAGTGTCAGGTAGTGATCTGTCAGGTAGTGATCTGTCACTGTCAGGTAGTGATCTGTCAGGTAGTGATCTGTCACTGTCAGGTTGTGATCTGTCAGTGTCAGGTAGTGAACTGTCAGGTAGTGATCTGCCACTGTCAGGTAGTGATCTGTCAGTGTCAGGTAGTGAACTGTCAGGTAGTGATCTGTCACTGTCAGGTAGTGATCTGCCACTGTCAAGTAGTGATCTGTCAGTGTCAGGTAGTGAACTGTCAGGTAGTGATCTGTCAGTGTCAGGTAGTGAACTGTCAGGTAGTGATCTGCCACTGTCAGGTAGTGATCTGCCACTGTCAAGTAGTGATCTGTCAGTGTCAGGTAGTGAACTGTCAGGTAGTGATCTGTCAGTGTCAGGTAGTGAACTGTCAGGTAGTGATCTGCCACTGTCAGGTAGTGATCTGCCACTGTCAAGTAGTGATCTGTCAGTGTCAGGTAGTGAACTGTCAGGTAGTGATCTGTCAGTGTCAGGTAGTGAACTGTCAGGTAGTGATCTGCCACTGTCAGGTAGTGATCTGTCAGTGTCAGGTAGTGATCTGTCAGTGTCAGGTAGTGAACTGTCAGGTAGTGATCTGTCAGGTAGTGATCTGTCAGTGTCAGGTAGTGATCTGTCAATGTCAGGTAGTGATCTGTCAGGTAGTGATCTGTCAGGTAGTGATCTGTCACTGTCAGGTAGTGATCTGTCAATGTCAGGTAGGGATCTGTCAGGTAGTGATCTGTCACTGTCAGGTAGTGATCTGTCAATGTCAGGTAGTGATCTGTCAGGTAGTGATCTGTCAGGTAGTGATCTGTCAGTGTCAGGTAGTGATCTGTCAGGTAGTGATCTGTCAATGTCAGGTAGTGATCTGTCAGTGTCAGGTAGTGATCTGTCAGTGTCAGGTAGTGAACTGTCAGGTAGTGATCTGTCAGTGTCAGGTAGTGATCTGTCAGTGTCAGGTAGTGATCTGTCAGTGTCAGGTAGTGATCTGTCACTGTCAGGTAGTGATCTGTCAATGTCAGGTAGGGATCTGTCAGGTAGTGATCTGTCACTGTCAGGTAGTGATCTGTCAGGTAGTGATCTGTCAGGTAGTGATCTGTCAGTGTCAGGTAGTGATCTGTCAGGTAGTGATCTGTCAATGTCAGGTAGTGATCTGTCAGTGTCAGGTAGTGATCTGTCAGTGTCAGGTAGTGAACTGTCAGGTAGTGATCTGTCAGTGTCAGGTAGTGATCTGTCAATGTCAGGTAGTGATCTGTCAGTGTCAGGTAGTGATCTGTCAGTGTCAGGTAGTGATCTGTCAGGTAGTGATCTGCCAGTGTCAGGTAGTGATCTGTCAGGTAGTGATCTGTCAATGTCAGGTAGTGATCTGTCAGTGTAAGGTAGTGATCTGTCAGTGTCAGGTAGTGAACTGTCAGGTAGTGATCTGTCAGTGTCAGGTAGTGATCTGTCAGGTAGTGATCTGTCAGTGTCAGGTAGTGATCTGTCAGGTAGTGATCTGTCAATGTCAGGTAGTGATCTGTCAGTGTCAGGTAGTGATCTGTCAGTGTCAGGTAGTGAACTGTCAGGTAGTGATCTGTCAGTGTCAGGTAGTGATCTGTCACTGTCAGGTAGTGATCTGCCACTGTCAGGTAGTGATCTGTCAGTGTCAGGTAGTGATCTGCCACTGTCAGGTAGTGATCTGTCACTGTCAGGCAGTGATCTGTCACTGTCAGGTAGTGATCTGTCAGTGTCAGGTAGTGATCTGTCACTGTCAGGCAGTGATCTGTCACTGTCAGGTAGTGATCTGTCACTGTCAGGCAGTGATCTGTCACTGTCAGGTAGTGATCTGTCAGTGTTATGTAACAGAAAGTGAAGAATGGAGAAAACATAACAAAGTATCGTAATGGGGAAATTAGATTGGTAAATATCATATCGATTTTTAATAGGCTGCATCAAAAGTTCATTTTAAGAGTAAATTTGATCAGGCTAAGGATGGTATCGATATTTCTGTTAGTGTTATCAATACTATCTTTAAAAAAAATTGTTTTAACATCGTGTTGTTTTTAAGTACAAGACACACTACAAGACACACTAGAAGACACACTAGAAGACACACTAGAAGACACACTAGAAAACACCAACAACCACTGACACCAACAACCACTGACACCAACAACCACTGACACCAACAACCACTGACACCAACAACCACTGACATCAATCTCCATGATGGCTACACACAACTTTCTCATTATTTACGGGTAAACTATAGATATGGGTGGACTGTGGGTGGAGTAGAGTATAGGCTGAAAACGCAACAATAACAAATGAGAACAGAACCACAAGCACATCAGATGAACTTTGACCTTTACTGACCACTGCCCAGCCCACAAAACAGACCCACACACACCCACACCCCCCATCTTACCCACACACAACCTACATCCAGACACCCACACACCCCCCCCCCCCATCTTACCCACACACCCCATCTTACCACATCTTACCCACCCACATCACACCCCATCTTACCCACACACCCCCCCCCATCTTACCCACACACCCCATCTTACCCACACACCCCATCTTACCCACACACCCACACCCCCCATCTTACCCACACACCCCATCTTACCCACACACCCCATCTTACCCACACACACCCCCCCATCTTACCCACACACCCCATCTTACCCACACCCCCCATTTTACCCACACACAACCTACATCCAGACACCCACATACACCCCCCATCTTACCCACACACAACAAAAACCTCTCGAACCCTCATTAAGTCAACCGGAGTGGCCAGGGAAAGTAAAAATTGACTATTATATTATTATATTATATTATATTATATTATAATATTATATTATTAGTAATTATTTGTTTCAATATTTCTAGCATTAGTAAACCCGGAACTCATTTTGTACTTATTACACATAGGTTATAAAATATTAAATTTTAGTTGAAACTTGCTTTCTAGCATTAGCCATTTGGAACCAGTTTTTCAAGCCTCTATTTGCAGGTCTAGTAAATTGGAAATATTTTTTTTTCCACAACGATTGCCTCAGGACGTCAATAAACCTCCAATTTAAAAAAAAAAATTATGACAAGAAATGTTTTCAAAATTTTAATTACATTTTTTATTACAAAAATAAATAAATAATTATAGCAAGATAGACAACCCTGGCCGTGCTAAACTAACCTTGAGAATTTCCCCGGTTACCTCCCCGGCCAAGTAATCCTGTGAACGACTTAAACCGGCCGAACAGGACGAGCCGGTCCCTGATCACACCCGTCCTATTTTTGTTCGGCCCAGGCTAAGGCTATTTATAGTATCAAAACAGTCGATGCCTAGTGTTTTGTATGTATTTATGTATGTCTCCACATACAATTATTTTACGCTTGCGATGTGTAGATCTCAATTTTAAAGACACATGTCCGTGTGTGTTGTGGGGTGGGGGGAGGGAGGGGGGGTTAGGGGTGATGGGGAAAGGTGGTAGCAGAAGAGGTTGGGTAGGGGTAAGGGGGTAGCTACGCACTGTGAGATGTTTAAAAGTTTTTGTTCAAAAGTGGTCCTTTAAATCCTATTAAGGTGTTAAAGATTTTAATAGAACAGCAATACATAAATTTTGAAAAAAAAAAACATGACAATGATTGATTGTAAAAAAAAATTGTACGAATTTAACAAGACAGCGAATACATTTTTTTTAAAAACCTTAAACTCTGCTTTCCTTACACGGCCGTTTTAAACTTTGATTTGTACATTTTTTTGTGTACTCTTAAACCTTCTTGTGTAGTAAATTATTTCAAAAACATCTTTATATCTCTTTAGGTTGCTTAAAAAAACTCAACTTTGAAAAAAAAAAATGGCCCAAGACAATTAAATAAACAAGAGCAGATCAAAATGGCGTTTTAGTGCATGGAATAGAAATAGAGTTAACACTCGCTTGTAGCGAACAGAACAATTGCGGTCAAAGGGAACTAATCCATGAAATATTAGGTTACTTTTAATTTAAACGGTAGCTTCCCTTGTTTAAATTCTAAAGTGCAGGTTGAATAATAAAACTAATATACTATGAAAATATATTAATTAATTATATTTTAAATGCACTGAATAGAAAGCAAAAAACTTGCTTTATTGTAAAAAAAAAAGAATATGTTGTTCAGGTAATCTTCTACAGATTTTAGAGATCACTGCTTCTATTAATACGTTTTTTAAAAGTGCAAATGCTTTTTATTATATAGTTTTTTTTTAAAATGTCTGTTTAATTCTCTTCGTTTAGGGCAGTTTATGCAGTTAAAAACCAACCAACCATGACCAACTGGTTACAAACTGTGTTTAATCTGGTTATCTCCCTTATGTTGTTCAATTTTTATATTTTAATTTAATATTTTAATGACTAAGTTGATAATTTAGTGACTCATTTAACATTTAAATTTTAAAAAAAATTCATAAAAAAACGTTTTAATAACAAGCTTTTATGTAATGATGCACTAAAAAGTAGAAAATAAATTATAGACTACTATTTAAATAACTATAAAGAAAAGCGTGGGTCACTTTAGTATCTATTGGATACCTTTACTAATGTTAAGGAAGACACCCACGCTTTTCTTTATAGTTATTTAAATAGTAGTCTATAATTTATTTTCTACTTTTTAGTGCATCATTACATAAAAGCTTGTTATTAAAACGTTTTTTTATGAATTTTTTTTCAGTACTTTACATGTTTTATCTACAATAGAGTTACATGACTAAAAACCATTGCGCGCCTACTGAATATCACGTTCAGTAGGCGCGCAATGGTTTTTGAACGCAGCCATTACGTGGTCGTGATGGCGCAGCTATTGATGACGCGTGTGGTGTGGTTGGCTAGACATGCCTACTAATTCGGACCAAATTTTAATTAATTCATAAAAAATCAATTAGGCATCCAATTAAGTCAAATTTAGTTTCAGATTGCATTGTCTTCATGTCTTGACCCACGTGCCAACTGTGAATCGTGTCGGTCAAGTAGAACTGTCCGAATTTTCACTCCTGCGTTTCCGTCAAGACAGACTTACGACAGACAGAGGAAGTGAGTTAAATAAAAGCTTGTAAAAAAAAAAGAACGCCAAAGGAAAGTAATCTTTGCATTAGAAAATTGAGTAACAAGATTTGTAATAAACACACAAACAAACAAACAAACAAACGAACAATCAAGAAACAGCTAATGTAAACTAAAAGCTAACTTTAAAAAATGAAAACCTGGCACCTGACCAGCCTGAAGCCGGTACAGACGACAGTAGCTTGTCAAACATTAGTTGTCCCAATAGACAAACATTAGTTGTCCCAATAGACAAACATTAGTTATCCCAATAGACAAACATTAGTTGTCCCAATAGACAAACATTAGTTGTCCCAATAGACAAACATTAGTTATCCCAATAGACAAACATTAGTTGTCCCAATAGACAAACATTAGTTATCCCAATAGACAAACATTAGTTGTCCCAATAGACAAACATTAGTTGTCCCAATAGACAAACATTAGTTGTCCCAATAGACAAACATTAGTTGTCCCAATAGACAAACATTAGTTGTCCCAATAGACCAACATTAGTTGTCCCAATAGACAAACATTAGTTGTCCCAATAGACAAACATTAGTTGTCCCAATAGACCAACATAAGTTGTCCCAATAGATGAAAAGGTCAAGAGCTGGACACACGTAGATTTCTGTCAACTAAAGCAAAGTGTGGCACGTCGCGGTGGTCCAAGGGTACCACAGGTCGATGTACGCCCTCGATCTAATGGGACACTTGGACCATCTCCCTCGACACTTGGACCATCTCCCTCGACACACCACGACCTTATAGAAAACAAAACTTTTTTAAAGTGCAGGAATTACAAGCAGACGCTCAGGAAACTTGATATTTGTGAGGGAGATAGCTCTGATGTTTAGGCTAATGAAAAATATCAGATCAATTTTTCGCGAAGTTCAACTTTTAAGGTCCCACATTCATTGAATACACACACAATTATACAAAGAAAACATTTGGATAAAAGAAAACTTGCTTTATACTGTAAACAAAACGGGTTTCAAATAGCCGTGACAATTGACTAATAATGACCAATAATTAACATTTGCGTCATGGCTGATGTAAAACAAAACAATTACGTCACTGGCGCACAATGCATTCATTAGCGTGAGTGCATATTCCGAGTCGCAGGTTTTTTAAAAATAGAGCATTGCATACTTAGTTTTAACACTACTATAAAATTAATTTTTTTAGAGATTAGTTGGCCTAAATAGAGTAAATGAGAACACAAATCAAGAGAAAAGCTAACAGGTATGACAAAAGGTCAACAGCAGTAAAAAGATTGTAAAACCAATTTTGGTAAAACTTTCAAGACAGTGAAGTATACATGGTAATTGTATGTGACGGTAGACAGCAAAGCTTCTTCCGTTGTATTTCACTCACTGAACTCCTGCTATCTAGAATATTAATAGAAACTTCCAACTGCTATAGTTTATTTTATTTCAAAATATTAAGTAAAGTTAAATTAAGTGTGTGTCTGGGTGTGTGGATAGGTAAGGGGGGGGGATGCAGCGGGAAACAGTTATATCGTTAAGCAATGGGTTAAAAGTATATTAAAATGGAGCATGACACCCTTCCCCTCCCGTTAATTACCCTACCTCCCAGAACCTGACACCACCCCCCCCCAGAACCTGACCCCAGCTCCCAGAACCTGACCCCACCTCCCAGAACCTGACCCCACCTCCCAGAACCTGATCCCACCTCCCAGAACCTGACCCCACCTCCCAGAACCTGAACCCACCTCCCAGAACCTGAACCCACCTCCCAGAACCTGACCCCACCTCCCAGAACCTGATCCCACCTCCCAGAACCTGACCCCACCTCCCAGAACCTGACCCCACCTCCAATAACCTGACCCCACCTCCCAGAACCTGACCCCACCTCCCAGAACCTGACCCCACCTCCCATAACCTGACCCCACCTCCCGGGACCTGACCCCACCTCCCAGAACCTGACCCCACCTCCCAGAACCTGACCCCACCTCCCATAACCTGACCCCACCTCCCGGGACCTGAACCCAACCGAAAATATTATCCCCTAACAATTACCCATTGTTTATGGTAATCATAACGATAATCGTAATATCACCACGGTCGAAAACCAAGATGTGTAACAAAACAATTTAAAAAACTTTAATTCGCAACGTTATCATACAGTAGAATTGTTGCTACCCCAATATTAGCCCCACGTTAGCCCAATATTAGCCCCACGTTAGCCCAATATTAGCCCCACGTTAGCCCAATATTAGCCCCACGTTAGCCCAATATTAGCCCCATGTTAGCCCAATATTAGCCCCACGTTAGCCCAATATTAGCCCCATGCTACCCCAATATTAGCCCCATCTTAGCCCAATATTAGCCCCACGTTATCCCAATATTAGCCCCATGCTACCCCAATATTAGCCCCATGTTAGCCCAATATTAGCCCCACGTTAGCCCAATATTAGCCCCACGTTAGCCCAATATTAGCCCCATGTTAGCCCAATATTAGCCCCATGTTAGCCCAATATTAGCCCCACGTTAGCCCAATATTAGCCCCATGCTACCCCAATATTAGCCCCATCTTAGCCCAATATTAGCCCCACGTTAGCCCAATATTAGCCCCATGCTACCCCAATATTAGCCCCACGTTAGCCCAATATTAGCCCCACGTTATCCCAATATTAGCCCCATGTTAGCCCAATATTAGCCCCATGTTAGCCCAATATTAGCCCCATGTTAGCCCAATATTAGCCCCATGTTAGCCCAATATTAGCCCCATGTTAGCCCAATATTAGCCCCACGTTAGCCCAATATTAGCCCCACATTAGCCCAATATTAGCCCCACGTTAGCCCAATATTAGCCCAATGTTAGCTTAATATTAGCCCCACGTTAGCCCAATATTAGGCCCACGTTAGCCTTATATTAGCCCCACGTTAGCCCAATATTATCCGCATGTTAGCCCAATATTAGCCCCACGTTAGCCCAATATTAGACCCACGTTAGCCCAATAATAGCCCCATGTTATCCCAATATTAGCCCCCGTTAGCCCAATATTAGCCACATGTTAGCCCAAGAAGTTTGACTACCCACTGACTCCCTCACCCACTGACTCCCTCACACACTGACTCCCTCACACACTGACTCACTCACACACTGACTCACTCACACACTGACTCACTCACACACTGACTCACTGACGTTCTGACTCAATTACTCTGGGTTGATCTAATTATCTTGCTAATTCTAAAGTTAAATGAACCTTGTTAATTGACCTGATTAATTGACCTGGTTAATTGACCTGATTAATTAACCTGGTTAATTGACCTGATTAATGAACCTGGTTAATTGACCTGATTAATGAACCTGGTTAATTGACCTGATTAATTAACCTGGTTACTTGATTGTTACCGCACCTAGCTTATATTACTGAAAACTAAACTAAAATTAATTTTAATTAATAGATGGTGTCACAGGCAAAAGACATGAAAAGGGAGGTAACAAGTATGAGAATAAATAAACAGTATTTTCTTTGGTTGCTTCCCTTGGTTCGTCTAGAGGCATGCTATCAAGAAAATGAACAAAAAATTGTGATTTTTTTTTTTGTATCAAATGCAGCATAAAGTATGTTTTTTACTTAAATACTCAACAAGTTGTCCTAATCGTCGTCAGTGTTTCTTTCAAACTTTTTCCCCCAGGTGGGGGAGGAGGGGCGGAGGGGAGGGGGGTTGCTTGATATTTTTTGGTTAGTTGGGGGGGGGGGGGGGGGAAGGCGGACTAAATTTTCCGGAGGGGGGGACGACGACGGACGGACACTGGTAAAAGATTATATTTTATGTTTTCTATATAACTTCCACTTGGCTCAATGCCTGAAAGAAACTCTGAAGGTCTCACAAATTTTTGTAACATTAATAGTTTAGGCCCACCGGCACTTAAGGGGGGGGGGGGGGGGCGGTAGTGAAAACATCTGGTGACAAATTATAAGATACATTGGGCTTTTTCTACATTGTATTAAGTTTAAAATACTTTAAGCATTATAATATTGTATTTATTTGTGGCCAATTTTACATTTTTAGCGAAATTTGGGGTCAAAGGTGAACAATTTTGAGGTACAGAGTAGAATAAAATAACTAAGAAAATAATTATAAACGATGCAAAATAACTAGTAGACATGACAAAGGACGGTTTGTTAGAAGGAAATTTTGATATCTGACAAAATGAATTTTTTGTGAAATTTTTACAATGAATTCAAAATATTTCATATGATTTTCTTTGAAAACAATTCTAAAACTTTCACAACTTTTTTAACAATTGAAGTACAGCCAAACCCTTCACCTACTTTATAGGTACATATGTTCGTAACATACAGTGGTCATTTCAAGTATTTCTGATAGGCACATTTTGAGATAAATTGCTGCCCCCGAGTTCTCTAACGTAAAATTGACAAAATGGAGAAAACTCAAAATGAAGCTTTATTTTAACATATAAATGTATGTATTAGCTTACTAATGAATAACCTTAATACATAACTACTTTTCAGATAATATTATTGGGGAAAACAGCAACTTACAACGTTTACAAAAAATGTTTGATTCCAACCTTCACTAGATATCAAAATCCCAAAATAAGATAAACAAAAATGATTTTAGATGAAAAAATTGAAATTTTTCAAGATACTATTATTAGTAAAAATGTTAGAATTGAAGCATGTACAGTACACTTGGTATTTAACTAAAAGCAAGCTCGACAAACTGCCGAAATATTTTCTATCAATGGGAATCATGTTCTAAACTATTTACTTAGCTCGAAAATTCATCTCTCCATTGCTAACGAGATCTCGAATTTAAGGCGAGAGAGACCGAGACTTAGTTGCGACCAATGATAGAGACAATAATGCAAGGCCCTTAACCCCAACCCCAAACCCAACCCCAACCCTAAGCATAAACCCTAACGGTAACATCAATAAGCCATAGCTTTAATCACCCCTTATTAAACCACTAATCACCTAACTAATAGTTGCACCGAATGCTAAACCTAACTAATAGTTGCACCGAATGTTAAACCTAACTAATAGTTGCACCGAATGTTAAACCTAACTGATAGCCGCAGTTCTATCCATACCGATACAGAGCGCTTGAAATCAATTAAAAATTAAAAATAAATATAGAACTGTATGGAATAAAATAAAGATCCGTTCAAAAATCTTAAAAAGATGTATGCCTATACATACAGGCTAAATATAGATCACCGTAGATAGGAAATACGCACGTTGTTTATTTCCTCACATTGAGACGATATAAAAAGTTCCCATATGGAATATTTGCTATAAATAGATTATAGGGTTGTTTTTTTCACCTTCTGCACCATAAGCTGTTAGTACATTCTATGACGTCATCAACTGTCATGTGATGACGTCATCTACTGTCGTATGATGACATCACATTGCAGTTAATCATGGGTTGGACTTACCTTAGTATGACGTCACCAGCACATTAAAGCCATCTATGAGTGTAGGTAGGGGTTATTCAGAGCCATCCACCATCCACCATCCACCATCCACCAGACACGTGGATAGTAGACGCTACATCACGTGGATACACAGATATTCAAGTCAGGACGGATAGAGAACATATCCATAATCTGATCCACGTATGGAAATCCATCGAATTTAATAGTAGCCTACATTGTGAAAAAACAGAATCAGATATTTCGGCCCAGCATAATATCCACTGCAGTAATCCAGCATATTATCCACTGCAGTAATCCAGAATATTATCCACTGCAGTAATCCAGCATAATATCCACTGCAGTGATCCAGCATATTATCCACTGCAGTAATCCAGAATATTATCCACTGCAGTAATCCAGCATATTATCCACTGCAGTAATCCAGCATATTATCCACTGCAGTAATCCAGCATAATATCCACTGCAGTAATCCAGCATATTATCCACTGCAGTAATCCAGCATAATATCCACTGCAGTAATCCAGAATATTATCCAGTGCAGTAATCCAGAATTATATCCACTGAAGTAATCCAGCATTATATCCACTGAAGTAATCCAGCATTATATCCACTGAAGTAATCCAGCATTATATCCACTGAAGTAATCCAGCTTTATATTAACTTAAGTAATCCGATAACATTCACATAGGCACATAATGAAAATCGAAGCACAATACTCAATACAATCCATTTGTTAATCCATGCATATCAGCATGCTAATCCAAGTGTTTCCACTCATTAATCTTGATGTATCCAGATGTGTGGTTGGTATGGTAAGACTGGTTGGTGTGGTTGGTGTGGTTGTGTGGTTGGTGTGGTTGGTGTTTGGTGTGGTTGGTGTGGTTGGTGTGGTTGGTGTGGTTGTTGTGGTTGTTGTGGTTGGTGTGGTAAGACTGGTTTGTCTAGTCGACATTATTAATGACGTCACGTCATCAATGAATACATGAAGTCACTAAAATTACGTAATTCTTTCGATTCTTGAATCGTATGACGTCACTGACCAACTCGCGCCATCCTTGACAGCACCTGAGCCAAATGTCAAGGTCATTTCAAGACTGGAATATGTTCTCATCTTGCCGGAGTTCACCTGGGTAAGATCAAAATTAGGTCATGACACCTGACATGGGTTTAGTGACAGTTCGTGTTAAATTAGCAGGTATTTAGTTGGAAGACACAAATGACACACAGGTGACACACGTATGACAAAGATGACACTTAGATGACACACAGATGAGACACAGATGTTACAAAAGTAACATGCCATCTGCACTCATCTATATGCAATAACCGTCCGTTTGCATGTCTGTCTGTCTGTCTGTCTGTCTGTCTGTCTGTCTGTCTGTCTGTCTGTCTGCCTGCCTGCCTGCCTGCCTGCCTGCCTGCCTGCCTGCCTGTCTGTCTGTCTGTCTGTCTGTCTGTCTGTCTGTCTGTCTGTCGGTCTGTCTGTCTGTCTGTCTGTCTGTCTGTCTGTCTGTCTGTCTGTCTGTCTGTCTGTCTGTCTGTCTGTCTGTCCAAATTTTAATTTATTCATAAAAAAATTAATTAGGCGACCAATTATGTCAAATTTAATGTCAAGATGCATTGTCTTCATGTCGTGACCCAAGTACCAACTACGAACCGTATCTGTAAGTTTGAAGTGCTTGCAATTTCACACGAGCGTTTAGATCTAGACAGACAGACAGAGGAAGTGAGTTAAATAAAAGCTTGTAATAACAACTACGAACCGTACCTGTCAGTTAGAAGTGCCTGCAATTTCACGCGGGCGTTTCAATCTAGACAGACAGACAGACAGACAGAGGAAGTGAGTTGAATAAAAGCTTGTAAAAACTAGAAATCTACTTACCTGTGACGTCATAAAGCTACCACACACAGAGCTATGAGTAAGCTACCATGTACAAACACAAAGCTACCGTGTAGCTACCACTGGGCTACCGTGTAGCTAGCACTGGGCTACCGTGTAGCTACCACTAGGCTACCGTGTAGCTACCACTAGGCTACCGTGTAGCTACCACTAGGCTACCGTGTAGCTACCACTGGGCTACCAGTCTGTTACGAGTTAAACACGGCTGATCCTGCCACTAGCCCAAACAATGGCGACAGGAACAATGGAGGACAGAAACATTAGAACTTGGGAATACAGGGACAATACAGGGACAATACGGGGACAATACAGGGACAATACGGGGACAATACGGGGACAATACGGGGACAATGTCAGTGTATGAAAGCTATTGTGGTGCTCTAATATGTTATGGCTTTCGTCTGTCGGTACAATGTGTGACACACTGTCGGTCTGTGGTGTGTTAGGTCATCACACAGCCAGCACACGGTGCTATGTAAGGGTAATGTGTGTGTGTTCATATGTGCACATGTGTGTGTCTGAGTGTGTGTCTGCGTGTGTGTGTGTGCTCTGTAGCGTGCACATGAGTGTCGTCTGCTGCAAGATACATCAGATACCGTAGCACCATAAGATACAGTAGCACCATAAGATACAGTAGCACCATAAGATACAGTAGCACCATAAGATACAGTAGCACCATAAGATACAGTAGCACCATAAGATACAGTAGCACACCATCAGATACAGTAGCACCATCAGATACAGTAGCACCATCAGATACAGTAGCACCATCAGATACAGTAGCACGATAAGATACAGTAGCACCATCAGATACAGTAGCACCATAAGATACAGTAGCACCATAAGATACAGTAGCACCATATCACCACATACCACCACACATTCACATTTCACCACAGACAATTCATGGTGTCGTGGCGGTACAATCTTTAGCTGCATAATTTATTCGAAAATATTTACAATATCGATACATCTTTATATTCGATATGAATTGACATAGTATCGAACAATACATCTTTGTATTCGGATTGAATTGATTTAGTATCGATGAGTTTGTCTACGATGAAAACAAAGTAATCGCAATACAATCACCCGACGATACGTCACTATGCTGGTATCGATATTCCTTTATTTACCCTTCAACACTCCCTCCATTCAACAGTCAAAATCGAATTCGTGGTTTATACATCGATTACAACTGTTGAGTATGCATCAGAAATGTGTGCCAATCATATATATATATATATATATATATATATATATATATATATATATATATATATATATATATATATATATATATATATATATATATATATATATTGTAATGTAGAGATGTAAATTATTGTCTGCCACCTGATCATGTGACCAGAGACTCACGTGACTATCGTGACTACCGTTTGATTACTTTCACTATCGACTTACCTGCCGCACTTGATAATCCAGTTATGGTCGCGTTAATCTTCTGATCGGCGCTAATCGAGAACTTCTCTAGAACTGGTCACAGTGACGTCACTGTGACGTCCAGCCGTCTGATGCACGGGAGTGAGCCAGGAGTAGGTTCTGATTTTGTTCTATCGACAAATGTTCTATCGACAAATGTTCTATCGACAAATGTTCTATCGACAAATGTTCTATCGACAAATGTTCTGTGTCGGGACCTGCAGTCTCTGACAGATATCCTCTCTATTCTCTCCCCGTGTCTCTCTCCGTGTCTCTCTCCGTGTCTCTCTCCGTGTCTCTCCCACGCCTGTGTTGCCTGCCTAACGAACACAGGTAGGCAAGTATTCAGCTGAAGGCTGTGTAGAAAATAATAGACTCTAGGAAACAGACATAAAGCAGACATAAGGCAGACACAGGGCAGACACGTTGTGTGAAATTGGAGGATTTAGGCAGTGCGTGGCGAGAGAGCCGGCCATAGAAAAGTTCAGCTTTGTTTACACGGACTGACTGGAAACTTTTGTCATCATAGCGCGTGAACTCGTGAAAGGGAGGGAAACACGATCTGCTAGATATATACCATGCTTTAGCCCCACCCTCCACCCTATAAACCATGCTTTAACCCCACCCTCCACCCTATAAACCATGCTTTAGCCCCACCCTCCACCCTATAAACCATGCTTAAACAACCCCCTCCCCTAGGGTTCCAGCAATTCTACCCCTTCCCTTTAAGCCCATTTGGATACGGTAAAATCTAATGATTGAAGACAACAATGCAAGGGAGCTAGTCACATTGTAGACTTCACAAAGCGGTTACTCCCCCTTCAGCAAGCAGACGATCGTTGTTCCGTCTCTTGTTCCTGATTTAACTTTTGTATTTTCCTCGCCGGAACACGCGAGGCGTCAATGGCCTCCAAGCTGTGCGCGCATGCGTGGGGACAGACTGGCGCAGGCAGCGACTCCATGGAACCTCCATAAAGTCTTGGGGGGGGGGGGGGGGGTCATGAATAGATTTTTTTTGTACCTTCGTTTTATTTTTCATGCAACAGCAAGTGTCAATATAATATTTTTATCCCATCTCGACATGGTGTAGGGATGGTATCAACACATCAACACATCATACAGACATCAACACATCATACAGACATCAACACATCATACAGACATCAACACATCAACACACCATACAGACATCAACACATCAACACATCATACAGACATCAACACATCATACAGACATCAACACATCTTACAGACATCAACACATCAACACATCATATAGACATAAACACATCAACACATCATACAGACATAAACACATCATACAGACATCAACACATCAACACATCATATAGACATCAACACATCAACACATCATACAGACATCAACACATCATACAGACATCAACACATCAACACATCATATAGACATAAACACATCAACACATCATACAGACATCAACACATCATACAGACATCAACACATCAACACATCATATAGACATCAACACATCAACACATCATACAGACATCAACACATCATACAGACATCAACACATCAACACATCATATAGACATAAACACATCAACACATCATACAGACATCAACACATCATACAGACATCAACACATCAACACATCATATAGACATCAACACATCAACACATCATACAGACATCAACACATCATACAGACATCAACACATCAACACATCATATAGACATAAACACATCAACACATCAACACATCATACAGACATCAACACATCATACAGACATCAACACATCAACACATCATATAGACATCAACACATCAACACATCATACAGACATCAACACATCATACAGACATCAACACATCAACACATCATATAGGCATAAACACATCAACACATCATACAGACATCTGTGCACACGTTGAGGAAAGGGGGGGGGGGAGACCTGTGGGGTACCTGTGGGGTACCTGTGGGGTACCTGTGGGGTACCGAGATAAGAGTGGAACAATATTTGAGACATAGTTATTTGATCTTGGTAGGTAAACATTGATGGATGATGGATGATGGATGATGGATGATGGATGATGGATGATGGATGATGGATGATGGATGATGGATGATGGATGATGGATGATGGATGATGGATGATGGATGATGGATGATGGATGATGGATGATGGATGATGGATGATGGATGATGGATGATGGATGATGGATGATGGATGATGGATGATGGATGATGGATGATGGATGATGGATGATGGATGATGGATGATGGATGATGGATGATGGATGATGGATGATGGATGATGGATGATGGATGATGGATGATGGATGGTGGATGGTGGATGGTGGATGATGGATGATGGATGATGGATGATGGATGATGGATGATGGATGATGGATGATGGACGATGGATGATGGATGATGGATGATGGATAATGGATGGTGGATGGTGGATGGTGGATGGTGGATGATGAATGGTGGATGGTGGATGGCGGATAGCGGATGACGGATGGCGGATGGCGGATGGCGGATGGCGGATGGCGGATGGCGGATGATGGATGATGGATGAAGGATGATGGATGATGGATGGTGGATGGTGGATGGCGGATAGCGGATGGCGGATGGCGGATGGCGGATGGCGGATGGCGGATGATGGATGATGGATGAATGATGATGGATGATGGATGATGGATGGTGGATGGTGGATGGTGGATGGTGGATGGCGGATAGCGGATGGCGGATGGCGGATGATGGATGATGGATGATGGATGAATGATGATGGATGATGGATGGTTGATGGTGGATGGTGGATGGTGGATGGTGGATGGTGGATGGTGGATGGTGGATGGCGGATGATAGATGATGGATAATGGATGATGGATGATGGCTGATGGATGTTCGGTGGCTACATCATCGATAAAATCAATCGCTGCCATTTTACCACTTTGTTTAGTTTATATAAACAGCCGTTGAAAACTTTCAGAACTTTTATACTAGTGAGTTTCAATTACATATACACAGACCACATTAAGAAACCACACCCCACATTAAAAACCACACTTAAAACTAAGAAACCACACTCATGACTTTAAATGCGAGGCTGTTGATTTTTTTTATAACGTATGTGACGTCACTCTCACACAAAGTTTCGCTCACTTGAATATATTATGACGTCATAAGATAACATTTTACGATACCAAATCGTAGCGATACTAGATAGTATCGATACCAGATCGTAGCGATACCTGGGCTATTTACATTTCCATATTAGGATACAAGTCTGAATGCCTACAATTTATAATATCATGATACTACACTGAATGCCTACAACGTATGATATCATACTACACTGAATGCCTACAACGTATGATATCATACTACACTGAATGCCTACAACGTATGATATCATACTACACTGAATGCCGACAATACCAGCGGAACACATCCGACCCCCCCCCCCCCAGCCCGCCCCCACCCGCACCCCACCAAGTGTAGATCTAAGACAATATGGACCAAGACGGACGCAGTCTCAACTTTCTTGGACCGGCATAGAAACCTTGACAGAGCCGGGGGAGGGGGAGATGAAAGCCCTTTTGTCGTGGGGAGGGGGAGATAAAAGCCCTTTTGTCGTGGGGAGGGGGAGATAAAAGCCCTTTTGTCGAGGGGGGGGGGGATAAAAGCCCTTTTGTCGAGGGGGGGAGATAAAAGCCCTTTTGTCGTGGGGGGGGGGGGGGGGAGATAAAAGCCCTTTTGTCGTGGGGGGGGGGGAGATAAAAGCCCTTTTGTCGTGGGGGGGGGAGATAAAAGCCCTTTTGTCGTGGGGGGGGAGATAAAAGCCCTTTTGTCGTGGGGGGGGGAGATAAAAGCCCTTTTGTCGTGGGGGGGGGGGAGATAAAAGCCCTTTTGTCGTGGGGGGGGGAGATAAAAGCCCTTTTGTCATGGGGGGGGGAGATAAAAGCCCTTTTGTCGTGGGGGGGGAGATAAAAGCCCTTTTGTCGTGGGGGGGGGGAGATAAAAGCCCTTTTGTCGTGGGGGGGGGAGATAAAAGCCCTTTTGTCGGGGGGGGGAGATAAAAGCCCTTTTGTCGTGGGGGGGAGATAAAAGCCCTTTTGTCGTGGGGGGGGGGAGATAAAAGCCCTTTTGTCGTGGGGGGGGGGGAGATAAAAGCCCTTTTGTCGTGGGGGGGGGAGATAAAAGCCCTTTTGTCGTGGGGGGGGAGATAAAAGCCCTTTTGTCGTGGGGGGAGGGGAGATAAAAGCCCTTTTGTCGTGGGGGGAGGGGAGATAAAAGCCCTTTTGTCGTGGGGGGAGGGGAGATAAAAGCCCTTTTGTCGTGGAGGGGGGGGGGGAGATAAAAGCCCTTTTGTCGTGGGGGGAGGGGAGATAAAAGCCCTTTTGTCGTGGAGGGGGGGGGGGAGATAAAAGCCCTTTTGTCGGTTTTGGTGTGAGCCCATCAATGGCGACAGGCAGACTCCATGCCGGCGTACAAGATGGCAGCACTGCTATAGGCGAGATCGACAAATTTGTTATGTTGGACGAGAGAGTCGCAGAATTACCAGGACCATCTGCATTACACGATGTTGGAGCTAACAGCAGGACTTTAAGGGCTTTGAGCTAACTTTAGCTCTTCGCATCATAAGCCCAGACACCATCATATTTTTAAATCGGTGAAAGTTGAAACAGTCATGACACACATTTTGAAAATTCATAATAAATTATTTTGAAGATATACTTTTAAAATTTTTAGCTGAGTCCCTCAAAATATGGAAGAAGATTATGAATTGATTATTTATTGGGCATAAAATATAATATTTAATGGATGGTGGAAAATGGAAAACCTACGAGGGGGTTAATTTTTCAAGATGGCCGCCGTTGTCAAAGTTACCAAGATTTTTCCACCAATTTTTTTAGTGGAAATGCATAAGCGGATGTATCTTAATAAAACTGTAAAGAAATAACTGTTTTCTAACGAGTATTAAAAAAGTTTTTTTAAACCGGAGCCTCCCCCCTCCCCTTAATATGGCGAGCGATAAAATTATTATTACAATTTAAAAACCAAAAGCTGTTTGGGAACCATAGATTACACACGTTTTAATATTTTAAAAAAATTGAATATAAGTCGTTAAAAATCTGCTTAGAATTATTTTATTATTTCAAATATTTTCAAAAACTGCCCCAACCTCTGCATGAAGTCAACCGGAATGGCCAGGGAGAGTATAACAATACAAGTCAGAACAATTGTTTTTCCATGATGAAAATAGACGATAATGATCTATGGTGAATAGCGTAGTATTGTATTTATATTAAATAATATAACATCCCCAAACACTACAACACCCTTTCTCTACTAATCCAAATTAACAAATAAAAGTGTTAACTAAGTTCCTATAATATTACTAATCATTATTTGTTTCAATATTTTTGGCCTTAATAAAACCGGAAGTGATTTTGTCCTCATTACAAATCTATAATAATAGTTTCGCTGTCTCTCTATCTATCTATCTGTCTGACAAGAACGCTCTAGAGAAAAGACAAGCAATTTAAAAACATGCACAGTAATTCGAAAAACGAAGTATGACGTCGACACATTTAGCGCACAGAGTAGAAAATAATCTCAAACCCAGAGAGTGCACACAGTTATATGACGTCATTGATTATCGAGTAAACATATTCAATACAAAGGCAATTTGGTCTAATCTAAGTGGTTTGCGTGAAGAGTTTCTTGCATACAATTCTTCGGGTAGGGGCGAAGCCCCACCCCCCGCGTAAGAACGTCTGAGCCCCTCCCCCTCCCCAACTCAAAAGAAATTTCCTCATCGATACTCTATAATAAAATTAATGTGTCTAATCTAAAAAGTGGTTTTCTTGCAATGGGACGGTAGACATGTTTTTTTTTGGGGGGGGGGGGGGGTGGAGGGGTGGGTGGGGGGTGTGTGGAGGGGTGGGGGGGGGGTGTGTGGGGGGGTGGGGGTGGTGTGTGGGGGGTGGGGGTGGTGTGTGGGGGGTGGGTTGGTTTCAGTGTTTCTTTCAGACTTTTTCCTCCCCGAGAGGGGTGGGGGTACTTGAAATTTTCGGGGGCGGGGGTAGAATTTTCTGGGAGGGGGCGGACACTGGAAAAAGTATATAATTATATTTCGTTGAATGGGACGGTAGACATGGTTTTTTTTGGGGGGGGGGGGGGGGGGGCGGTGGAGAAGGGGGGGGGGTTGGAGGGGTGGGGGGTGGGGGTGGGGGGGCGGTGTGTGGAGGGGGTGGTGTGTGTGGGGGGTGGGGATGGTGTGTGGGGGTGGGGGTGGTGTGTGGGGGTGGGGGGTGGTGTGTGGGGGGTGGGTTGGTTTCAGTGTTTCTTTCAGACTTTTTCCTCCCCGGAGAGGGGTGGGGGTACTTGAAATTTTCGGGGGCGGGGGTAGAATTTTCTGGGAGGGGGCGGACACTGGAAAAAGTATATAATTATATTTCGTTGAATGGGACGGTAGACATGGTTTTTTTTTGGGGGGGGGGGCGGTGGAGGGGGGGGGGGTTGGAGGGGTGGGGTGGGGGGGCGGTGTGTGGAGGGGGGTGGGGGTGGGGGGTGGGGGTGGGGGGTGGGGATGGTGTGTGGGGGTGGGGGTGGTGTGTGGTGGGGGTGGGGGTGGTGTCTGGGGGTCGGGGGGGGGGTGGGGGTGGGGGTGGTGTGTGGGGGGGTGGGTTGGTTTTAGTTTAGAGAAAAGAGACAGCACTATCAGCCTAGCGCCCGTTGTACCCTTCCTCAACGGGCCATTTATCTAGTGTTATAAAATATTCAATTTTGGTTGAATCAAACATTGGAACCAACTTTTCATGTCTATCATGTCGTGTCAGAGGCGTCGCGAGGCGGGGCGGGTTAGGGGGTCGTACCACACCGGGTGACACCATTTGGAGGGGGGGGGGTGGCACCAAGAAAAAAACTAGAAGAAAATGCCTGTTGAATCATTTTGAGTTTAAAAGTCTTTTATTTACATCATTTTGAGTTTAAAAGTCTTTTATTTACAAATGGACGATCCCGACAAGTGGGAAGGGGTGACACCAACTGCAAAACTTAACACAGAAAAAATAATCAAGGACCGAGGTGGGGTCGACACCATATACTATGAAAACGTTAATTTTTTCGCTTGAATTAATAGGCGAATTTAAATAAGGTGTTCACAAATTCTCGCCAGTTGGTAAAACGGGAGGTGTGTGG
>NW_026732100.1:35000-143842 GCF_028476545.2 Physella acuta | reverse complement strand
TATATGGCCGTGGACAGTCTACTGCTGTCTGTGGCTTCGTACACACTCACGATATCTGCAACAGTGTACACACTAACGATATATGCAGCCGTATACAGCTTACTGGTATATGTGGCTCTGTACAGACAAATAAATATATTTTTAAATATGCAATAAACTGATTATATGCATACATTCGTACAAGTTTACTTTTATTTTTTAAAGGACGTACGTATTGAATTGTTAACATTAATGCAAAAATTAATGGGAAATAAAAATTTTAAATATATATTTTTAATTCATTGTTTGTGAATTTGTAATTCTAATACACGTATTTGTATCTTTTTTGTAACTATCTAATAAAGATAGGAAAGAAAAGAAAAACGCATAAACGTTTACAAAAATTGTGCTGGCTAATTAAACTTAGTATCTAACGTAAGGATTGTGATACAAAGTACACATATAGATATTTTACATAATGGTTTTATATCATTTAAAAAATACTTTTATAGTTAAAGAACACATAATTTAGTGACGTAATGTGAAAAGTATACATTTATAATACTTATCTATAAGTAATAAATGTACTGTAGATATCATTTCGTAGATCATAGAAAATACTGAATAAAACGTGAAATAACAGAAAAATAACATTTTTCTTTACATGTCCATAAGATAAGAAGAAAACTGAGACATTTAACAAAACCTTAATGAAAATATGATTGCTAAATAGTAACATGCATGCCTTTTAACAATGAAGTAATATATATATATATATATATATATATATATATATATATATATGTAGGCCTATATATTTTTTTTTCTAGATTATTGTTAAAAGTGCTCTACATGCAAAAAAAAATTAACATGCTTTGAAAAACGAACACATTAGTTTTAATGTTCAAACATTTACTCGACTTTCTTTTGAGCAATTGTGTTGTGTCACATACAGCTATTGTATTTAGGACTTTCTGTTTTTCAGACATATTTAAAAAAAAAATTAGATAAAATACACTACGCCTTTTTGTCTAGAACATAACAAAACACTCAAACCCATTTGTTTTTTTTTACTAAAAATGTACTATATTTGAAAATGAATAAATGTCATAATGCCAATCGTTAATAAATGTTTACCACGTGCAACAGATTTAAAACTTGGGTTTTCGACATTAACTTTGAAAAAAAATCAATAGAAAATACTTTAAAAACACACATTCTTTTTAAAAAAGGACGTTATCATTTTGCAATTACATTAAAATATTGATAATAAAGGTATAGCAATGCATAAAAGACACACACATACATTGATTTTTATATTTATGGATATAATCGGCCTAAAACACCCCGACCCCAATTATATTTTGTTTTTAGAATAAAAAAACACTTATTTTTATTTATGGATATTAAGGTACATTTAACGAGATAACAAATACAAATATTTTAAGTTTTATAATTAAACACTGTAAAGTGCATCTTATGAAATATTAATGGTAGCATTGGCAAACGTGTTCTTAGCGTATGTATATCTATTCAGTTTGTGGTATTTAAGTAGTCCTACATTATACTGCGGTGCACAAAAATAACTTTTTATATGCGTTAGCAAATTTTGGGCTTACTATAACGTAGATAACAAAGTTTATAGAAGCGTTAATCTGATAAATTAATAACATAAAACTATGTATAAGTAAATAACAATTCATTGATAAAATACTTGTGTTGGTTATAATGCAGAGAAAAGTGCTTGTGGGAATCAGAACAAACAGCATTACACACAAGCACACTGATAGAGTTATTTTTACCGATCTTAAATCTTTTAATCTTTTAGACATAGTATTATGTGAAGTTATAGCCTTCACGTTACTATAAAATATTTTTAGCTTAAATATAGTCATAAAGGTGCAAATTGATATAATAATTGTTGGTATAAAAACAGAAAGAGTGGCTACAAATCCATTATTGTATATATAAAAGCCAGTACTTTTGTAAAATTCAGTAGCGAGTAACAGTGAAACAGTGTCGTTTACTAAACTTAAGTAATCCCTGTACACATTGAATAGGAAACTTCGAGGTATATAAAGTATTCCAACAAACAAATAAAAAGTAACTGTAATGCATTTAATTCTATACGGTGTAAGAAGAAACGAAGTAATCAGTGGAAAACACACAGCAATTGTTCTTTCTATAGCTATTAGAGTCACCATGTGAATGCTTATACACATGGCATACTGGTTCCATCCATAAACGTAGCTGCTGTAATAGGAATCAAACGTAATTTCCATTGAAGGGCTGAAATACGACAGGATCCGTGGACACTGGTTGAGTAATTCTGTGATTGAGAAAAATAAATCAGACGCAGCCAGTCCTGTTAAAATTATATTTGTTGATTCGTTCAAACCACTGTGAACCAGAATAATAATGGTCAACATGTTCCCGACAATTCCAAATACACAGAAAATAGGTATGAAAAAGCAGCTCAAGATCAACTCTGTTTTAGCCACTAAGCTATAAGAAACATCACACAAAGGCAAATTTGTATCTACTGTTAAAACGGTTGGTGACATGAGAGAAGAATTTTTTATCGGATCCATATGTTTTTGCAACTAGATAAAAAAACAACTAACAAATAGTTCACAAAAACTTTAACATTTTTCAAAGTTTTACCTTGGCCAAACTATCTTTTTGCGACTGATATTGTAACTGGAATTCAACAAACTTCTAATGCCAAAAATCCGTTCAGATATTTCAGGTAAATTACTTACAAAAGAGATGACTGGAATGTACCATTTTCAATTACACAGTTTTAAAAATCTTATAATTTATTATGATGAATCTAAAAAATATATAAAAACTATTATAATAACACGCTTTTAAATGCACTGAAAAAAGAAAACAAATCTAACGTCAATAAAAGTTTTGGTTGCTTATAAGATCTCCTTCATTTTTTAGCTTATCATAACCATGTTCTATAATTACAATGTTGTGCACAGTTATTACACGTTGTGCTTTGTTGGGGAATGCACTGAATTGTATGGCAATTTTTTATTACTTTTAAAAAGAAACAATGGAAAACAGAAGATTCATAGTTTATATTATTTTGTTTACTTCTTCATTTTCAGGAACATTCTAGGTAAAAAAAGAAATAACCGTGACTAAATATTATTTATTAGAGAAACATAAGAGAAAAATGTATATTGTAAATAATTATAATCCACAGTTTAATAATACGTATCTTTCTTCTAAATTACGCAATCAAATTAAACATTTTGACGATGGAAGCCAGTTTTTTTTTAATTTTTAACGATTTAACAAAAGGGCAATCCATTTATTACATAGACCTACAATTATTTTCTTTTAAATTGTCACTCTTAAAATAAGGATTGTTAAGGAAAAATAATACATAATTGACTTAAAATATTAGTCTTAAACTCAAGTATAATGTTGGGAAAATCAAGACACAAACAAAAATTGAAAATAATCACAGACCCAAGATAAAAAGAAATGTAAAAGCAAAACAAACGAAAAAAATATCTTTATTAACTAGAAATATACGGTTATACGTTTAGAAAAATAGTCTGTATAACATGTTTTAATTAATATAAGGAACTTGTTATAATGTATTTTCTACTATAACACATCTTTTCAACTAAAGTATTTAGATATTGTTCATCAGATATAATGTTATGTTATGTCGATATTTGAGATTATAAACAATATTTACAAATTAGTGCGTTCATTGTTTCCAAACAGAACATTGTAATATTTATATTCTGACATCTAAAGCATTATTCTAGACAAATGAAATGACTATTTATGCAAACACATTTACCATAACTTGAAAATAATTTATTTTTTGCTTACAAGTCAATATTATTATCAATATAAAAACATTAGGAATAATGCTCACTAGGAATATATAAAAAAATTTGATTGACTGAGTATAAATATTCACTAGGCTATGATGACTATAACATTCGTAGTTGGCTCGTTTTAATTCAGTAATATGTTATGGGACGTTATCCATGAAATAAAGCTTTTTTCCCCAATATTTACTTCCCCTTTTAATTTCCACAAAAAGTAATTGAAAAAATACGTTTGATCATGGCAAGTTGATTTTTTATTATACTAATTCCAATCTTACATTTATGTTTTTAAGGCTAAGAGTGTTTATTATACATATTTAAAAAAAATGGCTAATAGGAAAAAGCTTGACATTGTTTTTGCTTATTTCAACGAAACATTTTTTTTCAAATTATAAGATACATGTGCAAGCAAATGAAATAGGTAAAGGTGAACTCATATTTTATGTCACACTAATCATTTAGCAGATATTAATTCGTACTGTAAGCTGAACAGGTGGCATATTGTATTTGTTAATATAACAATATAAAATCAAAACCTACAGATAAGTATAGCTTTTTTATTTTATTTTTTTATTAGAAATACGTATTTAATAGACGTTTTTATATCATAAAGTTATAAATATATAGATTATGATGGATAAGTATAGGGCATTTTACATTTTTGATTCAATATTAATTATATATAATTTAATATAGTAATTTAATTAATTTCATTGCAAAGTGAATTTAGTATGGACAACAATAGGCAAAATAAAAGGTCCCAAAATATGTAAAGCCTGTTATAATCAAGTCTGAAATTACTTATTAGACACAGATATCCGGGCGAAAATGCTACTACACATCATGGCAGGCTTGTCAGGTGTTTCTAACATAAGTAAGACTAAGGTCTGTAATGTTTTTCTTTATTTTCTTCATCACTTTTCCCAAGACACATGGGGCGGATGAAGAAGAGTTCATTTGCTTCCGAATCATCGGCATGTGAAGAAATAGTGTGGTCAGCACTATATTCAGCCGCCTTTGTTTCCATAACGTGAGTTAGGTACCCATCAGAGCTGGGTGGACTCAGGGGCATTCTACTGACTTGAACACAGATTCGAACTCGAGACTTAGTCGTCTAGCTCTCTACCGCTTTGATACGCCGTCCCAAACTGTATTTGTTTAATCACATACATTTTTTTAAAATTGTAATATTAATGTTAAAGTTCAATTTTGCACCCACAACTATGTATTCAGCCTTTAAATGTAGTGACTAAACGGAACCAGCGCACAGGCACGGCGCAACTGCGGTAAAGCGGAGCAGAGTTTCTTCCAGGCATCTCTTCGGGGGGGGGGGGGGGGGGGGGAATGGGGGGGGGCTTTGCCCCCCCCCCGATAATTTTTTACCGCCCCCCCCCCCGAACGAAATGAAATTTATATAATTTATATAGAAAATATATACTTTTAACAGTGTCCGCCCCCCCCCCCCCGAAGAAAGTTTACCGCC
The DNA here is from genome assembly GCF_028476545.2 of Physella acuta. Classification (NCBI taxonomy): domain Eukaryota; kingdom Metazoa; phylum Mollusca; class Gastropoda; family Physidae; genus Physella; species Physella acuta. The sequence continues at coordinate 138,517 of NW_026732100.1, read as the reverse complement.
CCCCCCCCCCGAAGATTTCAAGTGCCCCCCCCCTGGAAGAAACACTTAAGCGGAGGCGCCCCACAGCGTCATGTACATTTCCAAACACCGTCGCCGAAGTGTAATCTATATCACCGTTATGGAGAAAGATTGAAGTACAGCGACGATTGTCATACGATACGCCATGTGGCGTAGTCGTGTAGACAAGTCTGCACTCTAAAAACTTGGATCCTAAAAATATTCATTGTAGAATAATCAATGCTATATATATATATATATATATATATATATATATATATATATATATATATATATATATATATGTATATATATTTATATATATATATATATATATATATATATATATATATATATATATATATATATATATATATATATATATATATATATATATATATACATAACTACTCTCAAGATACTTAATTTCTACATTTTTTAAAAAAGTTTGATTATTTTTTATGATCAGAATTTAGGCCACCTAAAACGGTCCAGTGCTCGAGCTACGCCGTAGTTGGCGGTGTAGTTGTACGACCATTGGTCCTAATGAACCATTAGTCCAATCGTGTGTATCGCGTACCCTACATAAACAAAATCACCCCGCCACAACAGCGCAGTTACAACTACTCCTTGTGATACACCTGATGACTTCATGAGTTCGGTGACCTACACACAACTAGGAAGTGTTTGGTAACCTAGATATGTCTAGGTACAGTTAGGTAAAAAACATGTCTAGGTACAGTTCGGTAACCTATACCTGTCTAGGTACAGTTCGGTAACCGTCTAGGTACAGTTCGGTAACCTACACCTGTCTAGGTACAGTTCGGTAACCTACATTTGTCTAGGTACAGTTCGGTAATCTACACCTGTCTCGGTACGGTTCGGTAACCTACACCTGTCTAGGTACAGTTCGGTAACCGTCTAGGTACAGTACGGTAACCGTCTCAATACAGTTCGGTAACCGTCTCGGTAAAGTTCGGTAACCTACACCTGTCTAGGTACAGTACGTAACCGTCTAGGTACAGTTCGGTAATCTACACCTGTCTCGGTACGGTTCGGTAACCTACACCTGTCTAGGTACAGTTCGGTAATATAACCTGTCTAGGTACAGTACGGTAACCGTCTAGGTACAGTTCGGTAATATACACCTGTCTAGGTACAGTTCGGTTACTTTTATCTGTCTCGGTACAATTCGGTAACCCACACCTTTCTAGGTACAGTTCGGTAAACTATACCTGTCTAGGTACAGTTCGGTAATCTACATCTGTCTAGGTACAGTTCGGTAACCGTTTATGTACAGTTCGGTAACCGTCTATGTACAGTTCGGTAACCGTCTATGTACATTTCGGTAACCGTCTATGTACAGTTCGGTAACCGTCTATGTACAGTTCGGTAACCGTCTAGGTACAGTCAGGAAACCCACACATGTCAAGGTTTTCTCCCTCCCTTGACCTGACTAGAGAACCGTGTCGATGACACGATTTGAACTGGAGTAGGATGGAATGCCGATCAACAAGCTTACAAAATATTTCAACCCTCCCCCCCCCCCAACATTTCCTATCTCCGCTAGAATTTTTTGTTTTACAACGAGCCCAACCCACCCTTTTTCCCACCCCCACCCGCAACATTTTTTTTATGTAACGATCTCCCTCCTCTGCCCGCTTCATTTGATTTAATAACAACCCCCACTCCCCTCCAAGGGCCGAACTGCAAATCCCGCTCGCCGCCAGAACCTGGGCCTACTTTACACCCACTCTACGACCCTCCGTACGGGGCCGTGTACGCTTGAGTAACTCCCACGCACTTACGGCACTTGCTCCAGTACGCAGCCGCTGTGAACAATCTATGTAACTAGAGCAGTGGTTCTTCACTTTTTTAGAGGTACCGACCCCACTTGTTGTCTATGTGCGTTCACTGAACGCTTCATAATAATTATATCGTCCGCACTGACAATATCCGATCGTGAATTATATGAGTCGGGTGTGTGTTGACCACCTCAGAACCCCTGAGACTGGCTAATGAATCCATTGGGGTTTGGTCGAACCCAGGTTAAGAACCACTGTCCTAGATCCAACCTAAAAGAAACGTACATAAGGAAAGTGAACTGATGTTAAGCGCGGGGAATATTGCGCTTCCGGGCTGAACAGGGCGTATGGCGTGAATATTGTTAAAGGCAGCAGCGTCAATTGGCGGGGACGCGGGTAGCGGATGGCACCAGCAAGGTGAAGGGGTAACGGACCGAAACGGGTGACACCATCCAACTTGTTGACACAAGAACAAAAAATCATTTTAATGAAAAAAATGTTTTTCTAATTTCGTTTAAGATCTCATTGATGTGTAATATAATTATATTAAGTGACACTATGGGAGATAGAGGTTACAAAAAAATCCATTTAGTTTTATTTTCTATATATATATATATATATATATATATATATATATATATATATATATATATATATATATATATATATATATATATATATATATATATATATACATATATATATATATATATATATATATATATATATATATATATATATATATATATATATATATATATATATATATATATATATATATATAGTGTGTGTGTTTGGTGAAAGGGAGCGACAACCTGGAGTATCGCCCCCGGTGTCGCCCGACCTATTGACGCATTTAGTTAAACGACTATTCTTATTTTAGTAAAATGAGCTGTCAATCATAAACTACAACATTTACTTGGCTTACTAGCTTGAGTTTTGTCGCCGACAAAATATATATTCGATATTAATTTGAGAGGTTTAGTGGCTCCTTTGTAGTTAACTACAGTATGTATTTGCAGCGTTTTTGTTGTTCTTATAACAAAGATTGTATATACATTCGTTTATTAGTTTTAAACTACTCTAAAAATATTATCAAGCTACAAAATTAAACAAATAAAGTGGTTTTTGTTGTTCCATTCTTATAAACTCTAAAAAGTCGTAATTTGTATACCTATGAATGACGAAATGAGAAATACCGTATGTTTTATCACAGTATTTTTTTCTTAGTTTAGCCTATTGGGAAACAAAGCTGTTTACAGGATACATTGTATTTAAGACCAATGTTTTACTTTACACATTTTTGTTATATCCGATGATAATAGAAGAAGATCGCACAATTAAACTAGATCTGGGATGTCCGTAAACGACGCCACACTACGTATGAGGACGTGGGAAGTGGGGTGGTATGTTCAGAAAGTGTAACGACACACCTGCATTTCAAAGAAAAAAAATCTAACGTTAGAAACTTACTTTTAGCCTGGTTGTTGCAACAAGTTTTGGTAAGTTGTAATAACAGTGAGTATATAACGAAAATCGTCGTTTATAAAACCGCCTAGAGGTTTGAGAATGGGGAAGAAAGGGGCTGTAGGCTCAATTTTAGAGGAAATCTTAGCTTTTGGCTACGATATGTGATGATGTGAAAGGAGAGTGGGGGAGGGGGATGAGTTAAACATCGTCGAAAAGCGTAGCTTCATTAACGCTAAGGTTTTCATTTTGGTTTAACTGAATATAAAAGCATCGACATATTAATAGATCTATAATTCAGTACATTCGATTAATTTATTCAATACGTATCTGGCATTTGCAATTCACGAAACTGAAAATCGATCAATCATGAAACACGGTAAAGACCAACTAGGGGGTCATAATCGTGTAGATCAGACCAGTTTTATGGGGCCGCAATTTCTAATCTACTTGTCTATTTTGATGGTAGTCTATTTTTCTATAAGCCAGAATTTCTTTTTGTCAATAGTAGCCGGAATTTCTTTTCGCCAATAGTAGCCTTTATTTCATATATCGACTTTAGCCGTTATTTTTTATGTCGATTGTAACCGTTATTTCTTTTTGTCGTTTGACCTCCATTATATTGACGTAGTTATTGATTTTCACGCAACACAGAGTCGAGCCGGAGTTGTCGTGTTTCGATTTGTTTTAATAGTTGTTGACATGTAGAAGTGATCTGTAGAGTTGAAAGAACCCGTCTACTCTGTCGTTAACGTCAATCGCTTGAATCTTGTTCATCGATTTCTTAACGTTAATCAAATCAGTCACATATGTTTGTCACGTTTGTCACGTTTGTCGAGTTTGTCACGTTTATCACGTTTGTCACGTTTGTCGCGTTTGTCACGTAAGCAAATTGTATCACGTCGGTCACGTCTATCATGTCAATCACGTTATTTATATGAGTCAGTTAGTAACGTTAGTCACAATAGTTTAGTCGGCCACGTCGGTCAGACAATCATATCAATTACCTCAATTACGCCAATCAACTCAATCCCAATCACCTCAATCACAACAGTCACCACAATCACCACCTTAATCCATTTTAATAATATAAATTCCCTCTCCAATCATCACCTCAGTCACCACCTCATTCACCACCTCATTCACCACCTCATTCACCACCTCAATCACCACTCCGATCACCACGTCAATCACCACCTCAATCACCACTTTAATTACCACCTCAATCACCACCTCAATCCCCACCTCAATCACCACCTCAATCCCCACCTCAATCAAATACCCAAATAACCACCTCAATCACCACCTCATTCAATAGCTCAATCACCACCTCAATCCCAATCACCACCTCAATCCCAATTACCACCTCATGTTACCACTATTGTCATCGTTGTTGTTGACGCCGTACTTTATTCCTGTACCAACTTTATTTATACCCGTCGTGATTACGCTCTGTAGCACACAATAACGCTTGCTTCACTGGCTATACAACAGTTAATGTCTTGTGTTGTTAAGCTCTCACGATCCTTCGCGACCGCACCTTACCCATGTGGGGTACCACCACTAACATCCCCACTGAGGCAGTGTTACATTAATAATAAAAGAATGTGTATCTTCTGGTATGGTTTAGCAACACTTTTCATACATCTTAGAAGTTTATTATGCTGCTCGTTTTTTTTTCTGGCTAGTCTTTATAAATCGTAAACAAAAGTACAAACATAAATAATTGCTGGTAGCATTGAAGATTATTGGCTTGTGAAGTAAAGATAGCCAATGCTATAGTATTTTATATTAAATACCTAGAACTTAAACATTTTTTTATAGAATTTTATGTTTCATGTAAAGATTCTATTCGGGATTCTGATTGAAAAACCTCCTACACAAAAATGTGGGATTTCGTGTGACTTTAGAAATGTAATGTTTTATTCTTTAGCATGGTCTCAGGCTAGTAAACAAAGATAACATAAAAAGCCCAATGTCTTTATCGTCGAAGGATGTGCTTGGTTGAGTTTAACAACTGGTACGTCAACAGTCGCCCACACAGTCGCAGCAACTGGTATTTTTGTTTGGGCGACTCGGGTTGAACAAAGCGCTTATTTCTTAGAGAGTTTTGGAGCGTGGGTTATGTGTGGATAAGAATTAGTACATGAAAAATAAAACTTTAAAAAAAAATCTGGCAAGCGCTTGGGTTATTGGAGTAGGCAGGGATAGCCAGCTCGTAACGAATCATTAATTCAACCTTTGATTGAAAAATTAAATAGCTCGCTCCTTTTTTGTTTCAGAAAGTATTGACGCCTACAGATGCAACTCCTGAAACATTGATTTATATTATTATTAGACTTAGTCACAGAGACTCGAGACAAATGGTTTCTTCATACAGAATTTTTTAGCCATTAATTAAGGTACTGCAATAAACATGCTCTAAGCGTATAACATGCTCATGTACATTGCCAATCTCAGCTAAAATATTAAGCTCATGTAAATTCCATTAAACTCCAGGAGAAAATGAATCTCTCGATGAAAATTGTGCAATCACTGTACAATGTGCTGAGTTACAACGTTAATCTTCTGTGTGTATTTTTAAAAAAAAATTATAACAACGAACTGCTATTTAAATAACGGTCCTAGGTGTTTTGACCACAGGTGCTTTGACAATAAGGGGTTTGACCATAGGGGGTTTGACCACAGCGGAGCTTTGACCATAGGGGGTTTGATCATAGGGGTTTTGTCCACAGCCGTGCTTTGACCACAGATGGGCTTTGACTATAGGGGGTTTGACCATAGGAGGTTTGACCATAGGGGGTTTGACCATAGGGGGTTTGACCATAGGGGGTTTGAACATAGGGGGTTTGACCATAGGGGGTTTGAACACAGCGGGGCTTTGACCACAGGGGGGGGGGGCATAATATATAGAATTTAAAATAGAAATTATAAACTGCTATTTTAATTTAAATGTATGATACAATTAATACCATTCTATACATGTTTCCTGAAAGTCCATTAATAGAAATTAACATATACTAAAATAGTCAAGAACGATATTTTAGTCTCCACATAAAGGCTGGTGCTAGACCTCATACATTTATTTTAAATATAAATGGAACACAAATAATGCGACATATAACAAGTTTCACAAATAAATAATGTAGATGTACTTGAAAATACATACCATATATAAAGGATAATAAACCGGGAGTGATCTCCCCTAAACTTTCTCGAATATTCTTATACTAGGCATGCTGCCCAGCTTCGCTTAGGCTTTCGAAAACATTAGGAATTTGAATGCTTAATTAATTCGCCCGAGGGTCGGTCTACGACCTCAAGAGCTATGAAGAGGTTCCACTGTGGACATTTTTTAAAAATGTATAGCTCATATAAGGTTCCGGTCAGTCGAGGTCAGTTTTGACCCCCTCATCGTAGACTTTTCGGCCAACCAGCCCCCGTGTTCTGTCGCCCCAAGGCAAGGTCCTGCCAAATTTGAAGCGCCTGCGGCGCCGGGAAGTGCCCTATCGGACACCCGACAATCTAGATCTAGATCTAGATTCCTAAAAGATTTTTTTTTAAGTTTAGCCCGAGCATAATTAAAAAAAAATACATTAACCAAGTTGACTTGGTGTGTCTCGAACCCGCACCACCTGCGTGGTTTAATGTACACTAACATCTCCACTATTTAGGCACCTTATATTATACGGAGAATGAAACACGTATTTTAAAATCTTAACTTACGCGAATATGCCTATTTTTTCAAATTAATTTTTTATCCCAAATTAGCCAGTTCCAAACAAAGATTTTGTATAAAATAAATAAGTCTTGAAATAGTTTAGTCCTAATATTTTTGGAATTGATTTTAGAGAAGTTAGAGTCTAAATCTAGATCTTAGCGTCTACGTCTAGATCTAATTATTGCGAAGATTAAGATTTAGATTTAGTCTAGATCTAGAATCTCTAGATCTAGAATCCAAATACATAAAATAAATTTTATGAGTTTAGGCCGGAAAAATTGTATTGTATACATTTCATAGTGTGCGTAGATCTAAATCAAATTTGAATGAAATAGTTCATTTCTTTTTATTCTAAACACGGCAGATGACGTCATTAGTTAATTTATAAGCAATAGTGACGTCACAGTTTTATGCGTTCTTTTTCACATATATTAATGCTTTTCCGGTTGCATAAATAATACTGTTTCTCTACATTCGAATACGCCTTTAATTTTTATTTTTCTTCTTTAAATAAAATTGTGGTTATACATTTAAAACATCTAACATATTATTTTCAACAAAAGTCCGTATAAAGTTCTCCATATATCGCTGCCGTTTCTAACGTGATGTCCGGCGAAAATATTTTGCGGACAGACAGAGAGAGAGAGAGAGAGAAGAGCGCACATGGCGTTTTATATATTAGGATAACTTGGAATATAGACATGATTTTTAATTACTTAAGGGGGAAGGCTCCGGTAAAAAAAACTTTTTTAATATTCGTTAGAAAACAGTTATTTCGTTACAGCTTTATTAAGATACATCCGCATATGCATTTCCACTGAAAACAAAATTGAAAAAATCTTGGTAACTATGACAACGGCGGCCATCTGAAAAATTAACCCCTTCGTAGGTTTTCCACCATTCATAAAATATTACATTTTAAACCCAATAAACAATCAATTCATAATCTTCTTCCATATTTTGGGGTAATCAGCTAAAAATTTTAAGTGCATATCTTCAAACTAATTTTTTATGAATTTTCAAAATTTGTGTCCGTTCAAAACACTAGTTTTAATGCCCCAAAATTCCCCAAAGTTATATTGGCAGACCACAACGTCGAGGTCGAAGACAACCTATGTTTCCACTTGAAATGTGGAACATGCACACACGTGCTGAATACCATATGCCAAAAACAAACAACTCAGTTGAAGGCTGGCACAGAAGGCTGGCACATATGGGATGTTGCCACCCAAATATTTAGAAATTTATTGACTTTATTAAAAAGGAACAATATCTCCAAGAGGTTTATTGTACACAGATTAATTCAGGTCACTGTTTACCAAAACAGAAAAAAAAATATATATTGATAGCAGCTCTCGAATTTTAACTGTTGTTAAAAATTTTAATGAGTCCACCATTATTGAGTATTTGCGAGGCAGCGCTCACAGTCTGTCTTTATAAAGTTATAATAAAAATAAAAGTTTTTTTACTAATGTTTGTTTTATATTTTCATATTAATTTTGTTTCTCATCATCTTTGGTTTTTCCTTATATAAACCTCTTCTTTTCTTCTTCTTCGTTCTTAATTGTGAATAGGGTGGAGGATTCAGACAACAAGTCCAATTTCGTGAACAAACCGGACTGTGGTCTCCAGTTTGGCAGGTGCCCCATATAATTTTTCCCTGAGTGGGGTGGGCAGGGGCCAGTGTCTGACTCGTGCCTGGATATACAAATTACATTCCTGTAGTACGTGCTCCGTATTTTCCGAGGGCCTTGCCACAAGGGCACATTTCGCCACACCCAACCTTCAGTTTTCTGTGCATGTGTTGATTTAGTCTGTTGTGGCCTGTTCTAAGTCGAAAGATTATGTATTATTGTTTTCGTGTCAGATTATAATAGCAGTCATCTTTATTGTAGTGAGGGTGTGTGTCAGACCATATTTGCGTTTGCATGTTTTTTATTATTCTTTTTATTTCTTTTGGGTGTAGCGAAATTTCCGGTTGTGGTTCTTTCCCCCAGTTTTTGCCAGCTGGTCTGCATTCTCGTTACCCTGGATCTGGCAGTGGCCCGGGATCCACTGCAGCACAATTCTGCTGCATGTATTAATTAGCCTCTCTAGTGCTGTCATAAGTGTTTGAATATAGGACTCTGGATTTTTTAGGGATTGCAGGACTGATTTGGCATCTGTTAGAAATACAATCTGACTATTCGGTGATTCAGGGTGTTCTGACAGGAGGTTTGCTGCAAGCTCTATAGCTTCTTTTTCTGCCCTAAAATTGTCGGATAGGCTGCCTGTGGCTATTGCCTTTTCCAGGCTTTCTCCGCTTGGCCATTCAATAAGGACGCCAGCCCCGCCATTTTTTTGTGGCATCTTCAGCTGAGCCATCTGTGAAAACTCTAATCCAGGTATTGCTGGGGTACTGATCCTTAATGTGTTTATTTGTTATTTTCCTTAGTTCTTCTAGATCATTGTCAGATTTTTTTTCTATGGTGTCTATTGAGTCAATAATGATTTAATGACAGTGGGAGATCCAAGGCGGAGAGAGGTTTTGAGTTTTTATTGCTTCAGGAATGATATTTTCGATTTCATATTTCTTTTTTAGATTCTTTGCTTCTTTGATGAAACTTGTTCTTTGTAGTCTGGTTGATGGACTGGGTTTCTGGAGTTTTTGTTTTAGGTTATGGTTTTCCAGTGCCTCTAGCTTTGTGTATTGAGTAAGGATTTTTGATTCTCTTCTTTCTTCTATTGAGCTAAGAGCGGCTATTTCCTCCATAGCTTTTATAGGTGTTGTTTTCATGGCTCCTGTAATTATTCTCAAACCAATGGTCTGAACTTTGTCAATTTTGTAATATTTGATTTTGCTGCTGAGCCCCAAGCCGAAGCACCATATTCTAACGTAGGTCTCACATAGCTGGTGTAGGTTTTTTTTCAGGATGTGGTGATTTGCTCCCCTGTCTGTTCCTGCCAGTTTCCTCATTAGATTTAGTCTTTTAATCCCATTACTTTGTGTGTTTTCTATTTGTTTTCTCCAGGTAAGTCGAGTGTCAAAAGTGACTCCTAGGTATTTGGGGTGGTCATTTTTTTCTAGCTCTTGGTTTTCTAGGGTTAGTTTCATTTTTTTATGTTTAGTTGATAAGGTGAAGATTGAATAAGTTGTTTTCTTGGTATTGATGGATAAGCCCCAGTTTTTGGTCCATTTGCCGAGCTTGTCAAGTGTTTCTTGAAGACGAAATTTTGAAGTACCAATATATTCCTCTGAGCTGATTAGTGAAAGGTCGTCTGCAAACATGCTTCTTTTTACTCTCCTTGGGATGTTTTCATTTAAGTCATTTATATAAATGAGAAAGAGAGTAGGAGACAAGACTCCTCCTTGAGGGACGCCATTTTTTATAGTTACAGTGTGACTTCTTTTTCCTTGCATGGAGACTGATGCTTTTCGGTTGCTTAGGTAACCTTTGATCCAGTTTAGCATGTTATGAGATACTTGATGGTTTATTAGCTTTAGAATTAAACCTTGCTCCCAGACCTTGTCAAAGGCTTTTTCAAAGTCGACCCACACTATTGAGGTTGATTTTTTTTCCTTGAAAGCCATCTTCTATTTCCTGAGAAATGAAGGTGATTTGGTCTTCAGTAGATCTGCACTTCCTGAAGCCTGCCTGTCCGTCTGCTAGTAGATTGTTCGATTCTAGAAACCAGGTCAGTCTGTTGTTTACCACCCTTTCCATCAGTTTACAAACGCAGCTTGTTAAACTTATTGGGCGATGGCTATCGACTTTGTTCCTGTGTTTTCCTATTTTTAGAACACGTATCATTATTGCTTTTTTCCAAATATTTTTCAAGATTTCCAGCTTGCATTAAATATTTGGAGCAGTGTTTTCTTAGCAATGGGACCCATGTGCATGAGCATATCATTTGAGATTTTGTCAGGGCCTGGAGCTTGCTTAAGTTTGATGAGCTTCATTGCTTCTCCGAGCTCCTTCTTGCTAATTCGAGCTACCATTCCAGTGGAGGAGGGGGGAGAGACTTTCTGTTGTTTTTCTTCAACTTCAGTTTGATTTTTAACATCTTCTACTCTTTGGTGGCTGATATTTATTTGTCCCACTTTGCTGAAGTGGGTTATAAATTCTTTTGCTGCATCTTTTTCTGTTTTGATCGTGTTTTCAATGTCGATGACTATGGAAGTAGCTCTGTTTTCTTCTTGGTTTAGCCTATTTGCAATACTCCATAGTTTGTGATCATCTCTATCTACATTGAGGTGTTCTGTTTTTTCATGCCAGCTTTTCCTCAATGCAGTTAGATACATTTTTCTAAAAACTGCGTTTGCTGATTTTAATTTTATGTTATTTTCTACAGTGGGATTTTCTTCGACAGTGTTTCTAGCATCAATTGTCTCGTCATGGAGTAGGCCCTATCTGGAGGTCTGGAGTCCAGTTTGGGATGTAATTTTTCCTTGCTCCCCTTAAAATAGATTTTTTGGCTGCTAACAGAACTGCTTTTGAGAAGGCTGTGTATGACTTGTTCACCTGTTTGGTTTTAGAGTTGATTGGTCTTGTGTAGGAGTCTGTGAGGGAAGAGAAGAGCTCCCAATTAGCTTTTTTGTAGTTCCATCTAGGGCGAGGGTAGGCTTCAATTGGCGCGTTTGACGTTTCTATCTGGATCAGGATTGGCCGGTGGTCGCTAGTGGGTAGTTGATCTGCAACTTCTCTTTTGCATTTTTTGGATATGCCATTAGTAGCAAAAGCTAGGTGAGGGGTAGACGAGATTAACCAAGACCTTGAACAAAAAGTTGGTTTGTCATCGGGTTTATTTAGAAGGATGAGCCTATTTTCTGCTTGCCATTCTTCAATTTCCTCTCCATTAACATTGAGGTCAGGGTAACCCCAGCTCTGGGAGTGGCTGTTCATGTCTCCCACAACCAGGCACTCTTCGCTGTTTGGCAGGGAGATGCGGTCCAGTTACAAGTCCTTATCAGTAGTATATTAGGTCACTTTTGGGTCGCATGGGTGAGGCGGATGCGGATGCGGAACAAAGGCTATATAGGAAAATACTTCCCCAGCCTGGTACAACGAGATATAGGAAAATACTCACCCACCAGGGGGAGGTGGAGGTACACCGACATATAGTAAAATACTCACCCAACTGGGTGAGGGTGGGTGAGGGTGGGTAAGCAGCCTGGTACAACGAGATATAGTAAAATAGTTATTTGTGTAAATTTCTCTTTGCATAAGTTTCTGTGTGCACTTTTCTCTGTTTGCGCATTTTCCGTAGCGCATTTTTCCGTTGCGCATCTTTCTGCGAAACATTCTTTCATTTCGCCGCGTACAAAGTAGCGGAAGATAATGTAGAAACTAAAGTCTCATTGAATAAACATAATTTTTGACATTCTCAATGCATTGATAACTGATAGAAAATTAAATTTCTTTCGAAATTAACTAATTCTAATCCTGAAAAAATGATTGAAAAATAAAAACTTGATCGAGACAATAGCCACCACTAAGCCCGCCATTTAGCCCACCGTGTATTTGAATGGGAATTACTAAAGCAGAAGACACATTTGTACTGAACGGCCAACCAACAACACTCCTTAAAAAACTAACCAACCGTATCATTTTTAGCATGGTAGCCATTTCAAAAATAACTTTTAATACTACCGATCTAAAGGCAGTACATTAAAATTGGTATCAAACTATTGGTAAATAAATGTCGTTGTTACTTGTTCAAGTAATCTTAAACAAGAATGAAGTTTTCGTAGGTCATAGGGTTCATAACTAGTTCATTTATCTATTTGCAACTCGTGAGTCTAAGGTGGGATTGGAGTGAGGTTGTGAATGTAGCTTAGGTAGGGGACAACAAAGCCGTAATAGTTCAACATTTGTAGCTTAAACGAAGGGGGTAACAAAGCCAAAGTACTTCAACATCCACGGTGCCGATCTTAAGAATATTGGCCTACTTGCCGCTATATTTACTGAACTAAGGGGAGATAACTTATATGAATACAAGTTTAAGAAAACATTCTGGTAATAGTAGTTGTAAGCACAGAACGGTAATCTCCCCTTTCTCGTATATTCTTATACAAGCCGTCGGTACGCGATACACGAGTATTATAGGCCTATATATTTTAATGTTATGCTTGTTTTAAATTAATATTTTATAAAAAAGTTATTGGTCAAAAGGCAATGTTCGTGAGTACACGTTTAACGATATAATTGACAAAAAAATTAACAAAATAGCTAAAAATCACCAGACATATTTAAAATAACCAATACCTATTAGAAAAATTAAAACCAAAGTATATACATTATTAGTCAACACAAAACCATATTTAATGCATACAAGATTAAGAGACTTAAATTACTCCGTCGAAAACAAGGCTGTTCAATGGTATTTATGTGTTTTTTTAAAAAGAAATTTGTATTACTTTTGGCCGAGACATTTGTATACATTTCATTGCGTAGTCGATACGTAGATTTACGGACCTAGATCTAAATCAAATTTAAATGAAATAGTTTAAAATTTAACCCTTAAATGCATACCGCTACAGAGCTGCAACATACCAGTTACCTTTTGATTAAATATTAGCCTAAATATGTTTGATTCTGTGCATCGCGTTGACTGCTACAATGTTAACCTACAGCCTGCACTGGTCCAAGTGACCTAGATTTTTACTATCGCCAAGCCAATCTCAAATTCGTGCATGCTCACAACGTTTTTTATCTTAGCATTTTTCATTGGTGTTTCGAAGTTCAGCAAAATCCGATAAACGTCTATTATGATTTTAAAAAATGTATATTTCTTACTACTTTAGGTTAGTATTACATATTGTAATAAAGTTTATTGCAACTTCAAACATGTTGACCTACTTTTGCACTTTTTGTTTTCTTTATACATCAACATTGTTGTTTTTTTTTCTTCTAGTTTCAGCAGAATCATTAAGAAATCAAAGCGTGAACTGCAATACATAGCGGACCGCCTTAGTGAAATAAGTGACCCGAGTGAAGGTAAAGAATTATATGATGTTGACGTTCTTGTTGATTCAGAGTATCTTCCTGGCAGAGGCGTAGCTAGGGGGGGGGGCGGGGGGGGGGGGCGGCCGCCCCGGGCGCCGACCCTATGGGGGCGCCAAAAGGGGTGGGAAAATTTTTTTAAAGCTGATTTTATGCTGCAGTTTTGAATTATAAACTGTCTAAGTTAAGAAATGTAATGGCTACACGCATTTACATACTGATTTAACTGTTTTCTATCTTGATTTCGTAATGTAAAACATATACTCTTAAGAAACAGTGACCGGCAAAACCGCTTTGAAGCTTTTCCTAGATGGGGGGGGGGGCGCTTTTTCGAGACTTAAAACGGAAGAATTTACACTAGATTGTTGAGTCGATAAACGTTACCACTAATAAAAGAAACCAATTGTATTAAAACGTATTGTACGATTGTTGAACTGTAAAATACGTTAGTGACTTTTATCAAGATGGTGCAGGGGGGCGCTTTTATGCTAAATAAAATAGCAAAATTACACAGGATTCTGAGTAAACAACCTTTAGCTCTCAGAAAGAAACGAATTGTACTGTGTATTGTATAATTGTGTAACATTTCTAAAAAAAAAAGTTAGTTACGTTAAAAACCGCTCTACAAACTTTGTCCAAGATGGTTGTGATGAGTGTGTGTGGGGGTGGGCGCTTTTTTCGCTAACAAAAATCGCAAGTATTTGTACTGGATTGGTGAGTAGATAACTCTCTTAACACTTAGTAAAGAAACCAAGTGTATTAACGCGTAATGTACAATTTCAATAGCCAGTTTTGTTAAAAAAAAAAAAAAAACGCGACTAGTTCTTTGTAAGATTCTTATGATTCTCTCAACTTCAACGTGAGAGATCAGATACTTTTGATCAGTGTTTCTTCCAGACTTTTTTCTCCGGGGGGGCACTTGAAATCTTCGGGGGGAGGGGGGAGGCGGTAAACTTTCTTCGGGGGGGGGGGGGGGCGGACACTGTTAAAAGTATATATTTTCTATATATAAATTATATAAATTTCATTTCGTTCGGGGGGGGGGGGCGTAAAAAATTTTCCGGGGGGCTTCGACCCCCCGAAAAGATGCCTGGAAGTAACTGTGTGCGAGAAGGCAGGGCAAATCTGCGAAATCCAAGACTACGAGCTGTTAACATCCGTTGGATTCCAGTTTGTTTTCTCTAGCTTGTTTTGTCATACCATCAACCAATCAACGAAATACCCATGTCGTATTCCAATGTGAACAATAAATATTTCTGATAACTTCTTGTATGTCACTTGTGTGTCCTTACTCTAACAAACTTCGAATCGAACTATGTACCATATCACAACAGAGATTGTTCAAAACTAGAACATATAAGGCTGGTCTAAACATATTAGCGTTAGCTACAAACTACCCTCTAACACAGATCAGGCTTATTTTTTTTTACTGACATTACTAATCTTTCGCAAAAAAAGTTAAACGCATCTTAATGGGAATTAAATTGTCGTTAAGTTTTAAGGAATGAAAATCATACAATGTAATTATTAAACCTTGTCCGGACTGTAGCATACACGCTTACACACACGCTTACACACACAAATACACTCTTACCCACACACAAGCTTATATATAAACACACTATCACACACACATAATTATACACACACACACATATATATATATATATATATATATATATATATATATATATATATATATATATATATATATATATATATATATATATATATATATATATATATAAGCGGGGGGGGCGCCAAATTGAAAGTTCGCCCCGGGCGCCGGGAAGGGTCGCTACGCCTCTGCCTGGATCTTCAGGTCGAGTGTACACCCTGGATCTCTAGGAACAGCGTGGACTCTGGATTTCCTGGACCAGTGTGCTCAGGATCTCCTGGACCAGTGTGGACCCTGAATCTCCTGTACCAATGTGGAAATTGGATGTCATGGACCATTGTGGACCCTGGATCTTCAGGACCAGAGTCGACCCTGTTTTTCCAGGACCAGTGTGGGCCCTGGATCTCCTTTACCAATGCGGACCCTGAATCTCTAGGACCAGTGCGGAACCATGATTTATTATTATAATTATTATTTTTTGTCTTTACTATACTCTGAATATACCCATCAAAACGACATATATATTTTTTAAAGGATGTAAAAAAATCATTCATTTAAGGGCTAAAATAACATAGGCTATCAAAACCTATTGGAAAAACAAATTAGTCAACACAACACCATATTAAATGCACACACTGATTAAAAGAGTTAAAATATTATGTATAAAACCCGTCTGTTCAATTGTATTTATGTTGTTTTTTAAAGTAATTAGTATTTTTTTACTCCGGGAAAATTGTATACGTTTCATAACGTACTTATTGATAAGTAGATGTATAGATCTAAATCATATTTGGACTAAATAGTTTATTTCTTCAAATTCTAAAATTGGAAGAAGACGCCATTATTTTTGCGTACTTTCCACATTTTTAACATGTGGCATGTGACGTCATTGTTTATTGCGTTCTTGTCACACAATAAACACTATTCCGGTTTCAGATTTAAAAATGTGTTTCTATATTCGAATATATTTTTATTATTAATTTTCTTTCTTTAAATAAAATTTAGTTAATACATTTAAAACATGATCTATCACATTATTTTCAACAAAAGTCCGTATCTTTAAGTTCTCCATATATCGCTGAACATACTAATCTCTTAGGCTCGGAGAGAGTGGGAGAGAGAGAGAGAGATAGATAGATAGATAGATAGATAGATAGATAGATAGATAGATAGATAGATAGATAGATAGATAGATAGATAGATAGATAGATAGATAGATAGATAGATAGATAGATAGATAGATAGATAGATAGATAGATAGATAGATAGATAGATAGATAGATAGATAGATAGATAGATAGATAGATAGATAGATAGATAGATAGATAGATAGATAGATAGATAGATAGATAGATAGATAGATAGATAGATAGATAGATAGATAGATAGATAGATAGATAGATAGATAGATAGATAGATAGATAGATAGATAGATAGATAGATAGATAGATAGATAGATAGATAGATAGATAGATAGATAGATAGATAGATAGATAGATAGATAGATAGATAGATAGATAGATAGATAGATAGATAGATAGATAGATAGATAGATAGATAGATAGATAGATAGATAGATAGATAGATAGATAGATAGATAGAGAGAGAGAGAGAGAGAGAGAGAGAGAGAGAAAGAGAGTGAGAGGGATAAGTGCGCACATGGGCTTTTATATATTACGATAACAGTAGGGGAATGACACGTCCATGCAAACCGGATTAAGAAATGTTTATTTGTTGATATTTTAAATACTAACATTTTTAAACGAACGTTAACAATGTTTACATACAGCGCGAAGTACTTTATAATAAAATTTAAAAAAATAATAGTTAGTCATTATAGAATCAATGCAATAAAATCTTATACGTACGTTTAAAATTTCATCCTCGTAACTGAAACGGTAATCAAGTTACTGATATTTTACAATCCAGAAATAGAGTTAAGAACAGCTTCCGTTTTTTGGATGTTACTTACAATAGGACAGTAATCCAAGTATAAGATTTTGTATTTAAATACGAAATTTAATTTAACTACCTAGAACAGTCCTCAAGTTATAGCTTTCACACGAAAATAGAGTAAAATAAAATTTCCAGCTCTCGGAAATCGATTAAACATTAATGATAATCAAGTTATATACTTTTCAAAAACCGTAAGTTAAGTAGCTACCACTTCTATTTACCGTTCAAAACCTGATACAAATTTACAAATTTGATATAATACGTATACGCCTACATGAAATTTCGTCAACATCACCGAAACTGTACTCGTTATCGTCTTTACAGACAGACATACACCCACACATGCATCAATCGACAGGGAAAAAAAATAATTGCAAATCCCGTTTTTTCTGACTCGACGACGCGTAAAACGCTGAGATTTTGTTAAATCTTGGTTTATAATTTTTATCTGATTAAAATAAGTCCCCTTTACTCTGTATGTAATAAACAACTGAGGTGAAAATGTTAAAATGACACCCATATCAAAGCCTGGTAGTATTTCTAGTAGTTGAAAAAGAATACACGAGATTGTTTAGGGGAGGCTACCCCAGCTTTATTTATTCATCGGTTTATTTATAATTTAGTTCTAACGAATATAAAATACCTCTCACTTGACAATGTCTAAGCTCTGTCTCCAATGTCTCAATAAAGTTGAATTAGGAGAAAACTTGCTTAAATTATATCACATTTTCTATAATATATTTAATATTTTTAAAGGCACTCCCCTGGGTTTCAACAGCGCGTGGGTTTATTTCTGTATAGAAACCCAATGGGCCGCGAAATTTTAAATTAACGTATATAAGGACTGCATGTGCTTTAGTCGGGTGATCTGGTTGTTTGGTTGTAGACTGATCTAAGGTAACTACTATTTGTTGTTATCGCATTTTTTTATACGTTTTAAAATATGTGTATGCCTATATTGTGCTTTTTTTAAAATCATTTTAAAAAAAATGTTTTAGAATTAATATGTAGACCCGATATATAAATTTAAAAAATAATGAAAAAAAAAATTTCTATATTTCTATTGGTAATTGCTTAAATAGTCTAGAATGTGTGTGTGTGTGTGTGTGTGTGTGTGTGTGTGTGTGTGTGTGTGTGTGTGAAATATATATGTCTCTAGTCCTTCGTGTTCCCTCCTTTTCCGAATGTACATATGTAAAATAAAAATGTACATTAAAAAAACGAGGTTCAGAAAAGTTTTATACTATTAAACTGTTTACAAGAGATGTGCGGTTTTCAAACACTGGTAAATGTTTCGGAAAATTAAAAAACTTTCTAGCATAATCATCCATAGCAAGGGCTACCAAAATTGCATTATGATGAAAATAATTTGTTTTAGATCATTTTTTTGAACACAAACAACTCGAAGCTTGTACAAGTTACACATTTCTTAAAAATTACCATTTTATTAGATCGTGATTCTTGAAATTGTTGGTAGTTTTATGAAACTATAAGCCGAATTTTAAATAGTTTGGTTAAATAACTGTTTATAATATACTTAAACACTTTAAAAAATAACTGGAAAAGATTTTGCTAAACACAGAAGCCACGAACTATAGGCCTATGCTGTATTATAACTGTTTAATCATAATTACTACCAGTCTAAAATTTTTGTGATGCTGTGTACTGAAAAAGCTTTAACTTACACTTGTAAATGCAGAAAGCACTAGTAGCAAACCAAGTTTATGTCTTTGTGCTTTTGTGTGGTAAAATGATGATTCATTATGATGTGCGATATCTCTAAATAATTAATTATTCCACCATGGGTATTTGTATTTTATAGAGGTCTGCATATGTCGCTGTAGCCATATAGTTTTTTTCCCAATACATTATTTTTAAAAATAATTCTTCACAAATGACTACTCGTCTTTTTTTCCGATTCCCACATAACTAATCAACCTGAACTTATCAGAGTAAAAAAAAAAAAAAAACATAACAACAACAGATATTGTAACACGTAGTATACCTATCTAGTGTTATATCTTAAATTATAAACAATTATATCTGTCTCAGATATTTGTTAATTTACATTTATTGATATGATAATTATTTTTCATTAACTGGGATCTGATCATTGATCGGAAGCGAAGATCAAAGAGCTAAACAGTGGGATAATGTCATATCATATTACAAGCTAATACCCCTGTATACTCTATAAACAATCGTGTATTATAATACCTATCCTACTTGACACGTTTAAAAACTTTAAACGAAGGTTTAGATTATAATGGTCTTTGAAGATAGTTCGGCGCTCATGTAGCCTACGTCAGAGGACGCCCACTGAGTCTTAGTAAAATCATTGAAGCATCGCGAACGTATCGTATAACCAGCTAGCCGTCCTACGCAGTCGACCATGGACAAATGCACTCATAAAGAATTCGCAAATAAATAAAATCACTATTTACGTCAACATGACTCCGGCCTTCTATACTAAAATAATTGCATGATTTACTGAAAAGATGCGCGTAAATGCAACATAGTCTGTCATTCCTTTAATCATAAAGCCATTATATATATATATATATATATATATGAGTTTTTTTAATTTTTTAAGCTTTTTAAAAAGTACATTTGTATATACCAATCGAGAACATACCACTCTTTATAATCCCAATGTTCTAATATATTATTGTTATCCCAACTCGAGACCTCTGTGTAGTTTTTTTTTCAATTACCCATAACCTTAAACGACCTTATACCTACCCGATACAGCTCACCAATTACTTTTGTTTACCGTCTTCCCCCATAAACCCCCGCAGTTAATATCATAAGCCGAAATTATCTATGGCCATAGTTTAATGTTCTCGTCGGTGTATTGAAAATGTTCTTTGTTGCGTAAACATCAAGGCAATAAAAATTGTGCGGAGGCGTTGTTGTTTCTATTGCTTCTAGTACCTCTCTGTAGTTGACTGGTTATTAAACATGATAAAACGTGCGTAGCTTGCTATAGAATTTAGCTGTATGGAGGTATTTGTGTATGTATTTTGCACTGAATGTACGATTGGATTAAAGCGGGTATTTTTGTGCAACTACTAATCTCTTCCTTTCGTTATTTCTTTTTCTATCTCTTATTCTTTCTCACTTCACATCTATTTTAGTATATTCCGATTTACTCCTTTAGTGGAATAGTTCTTAAACCTTTATCACAAATATAAACCAGTCTCCGGTCTAGTATTATACAGTTCACAAATATATCTCAGCAGTGGTTAGTTCTTCGAATAGACTCCGCCTCCAGGTATAATTTAGATTCCATCCATTTCGTCACCCTTGGTGCTCCACTCAAGCACCTGACGTGTCACGTGTGAGCTATAGAATAGCAGCACCACCAGCAGCTCCTTCGGGGCGTTTCTTTTTCGCGACTCGGGAAACCGGTTTTTCCGGTTCGTCGTAAGTCAAATTTTCACAGAAATCGAAAAAACAATTATCGTTCTCTAGACCGCTGGTAACTTGAAAATTTTGTATGTTGGGCATCTGAAATGTCAAAGAAACACTAGTTATAGATCTCAGCGATACTCAGTCATAAGGTGATATTTTAAAAAAAAATGTTCTTTATAAATATAATTCTGACGTACATAATGTAAATACAACTGTTTTTAAGAAAAAAAAAATTTATGAAACTTTTATTGCTGAAAATGTGTTTATCTACGCTAGGTATATTAGAAAATAGGAAATATCAACATCCTAGCGCCCACGGCATTTTTCCTGCAACGGACGAAACTTTATCATCCATTCTTTATGATGAAAAAATTACAAACCAATTTTGTTTTTTCATTCATTTTTTTTAGATCCATCCAGGAGAAGTACTACACCTGAAACAT
This sequence comes from Physella acuta, assembly GCF_028476545.2. NCBI lineage: Eukaryota > Metazoa > Mollusca > Gastropoda > Physidae > Physella > Physella acuta. The sequence goes on along the minus strand of NW_026732100.1, from coordinate 117,113 downwards.
GGTGTCACTAAGTACAACGATTGTCCTGGTTATTTTATTCATCGCAGGCGCTTCTCTTGCACATGGTAAGTACGGCCATAAAAATAATCAAGTTTAAGTAATAGTACTTGGATGTAACAACGGAACGAAACGTTAAAACTGGTTCATCAACTTTTCCCGTTCGTGTCCAAGATGCACTGGACATATGAATACGAGTTCATCTGCTTAAGAGACCTCGCCGCAGAAAGGATAGTGTGTTCAGCGCTATGCCCAGCCGCCTTCACTAATTCTAACGTGAGTTAGGTACCCAACAAAGCTGGTTCGACTCAATGACGCCAATGACGTCTACTGACTTGAACACGGATTCGAACCAATTATTTTTCTTTCAAAAACGTAAACGAGTTTGGCAGAGTGTTCATGCCCTCTAACAGAAATACATCCATCTGCATAGTAAATTTATTTTATTGTGTATATTAGTCTATACAAAGGCTACAGCAATAGAGAACCCATGTTCATATATTTTAAATATTTGTTTTCTTTTTGTAAAGATTTCCACCGAAGATCACGATGTGAGCATTTCGCGCATTACTCATTCAAAGGCCGCACCTGTTCTTGTAGACCTGGCTACGTTGTAAGCAAAAGAAATCCTACACGGTGTCTTGGTAAGAATAATTATATCCGTTTTAATTTAACATTACATGTTAGTGTTTATTAACTCAAAGCCACTAAGTTTAGAATAAAATAGGGTTGTTTTTATAAAAACAAAATTATATAGTACTTTTAGAACAAAACATATTTTACAATTAAAACATAGCTTTTAACATAATTTTAAATGTTTAATTAGGTGAAATATATTTTCATTGTAATCTTTATTAAAACATCTGAATTTGAAAGTGATATCTGTTGTTTTAAACAAATAAAATCACTTATTTTGTAGTTAATACAAATAAATAGAATGCATTTGATTCTTACTGATGTTTTTAGAGACGGCATAAGAAACAACAATTGAGTTTAAATGTATTCACATATAAGCTGTTCGAAAATAAAAATGTAAACAATGAAAAACGATAAAACTTATGAAATCATTCAATGTGAACAGACACAATATTTCTTTGGAAGTGTTGTTCGTAAATATGAACAAAAACTAGTATTCATTTTTCTTAACATCCAGTTAACTAGCTTTCAAAACCTATTAGGAAAAAAAAACAATAAGTAGTGTGCGGTTGCGCACCCGAGATCATTTGCTCTGAAATATTTTCCTTTAGATATTTTCTTTGAGATATTTTGTCACATAGAGTTTGTCCTGTCACTTAACAAATATTTGATAAGTATAATAATAATATGAACAAAATGAGATGCATTTTAAATGTTTTCAATGATTTTTAAAATACTTGTAAATTCACGTTGTATAACTACATTCGAATATACAGGAATACTTAGGCTCTATAGTGCGAAGAAAAATGGCTTAAGTTTATAAATGTGTGTTATTTAGATATAAACGAATGCTCCAGCCGACACAGACCTCCGTGTGAACATATATGTACCAACACCCTTGGGAGCTACTATTGTTCTTGTGAAACTGGATACGCCATCAGTGAATCAAACCCCAACAAGTGTATCGGTGAGTTATTATAGAAATGGACACAATTACGTGTAGGACACGTTTTGAAAAAAAATAATGAATTTCACAACTTGTCATTGTTGTAAAAAATTAACAGAATAAATATATTATGTTTTTACAAACTTCTGTGTTTCTATAGCACTACTTACACTGGAGTTACCATCCCCAGGGGCGTAGCAAGGGGGGGGGCGGGGTAGCGGACCGCACCGGTGACACCATTTAGGGGAGTAACACCAAGGCAAAAAATAGCAAAATAAATAGAGAAAAACTTGAGGGGGGGGGGTGCAAATCGAAAATTTGTCCCCGGGAAGGGTCGCAACGCCTCTGGGGACTGACACCATTAAGTGCCGCACCGGGTGACACTCGACCTCGCTACGCCACTGACCATCCCTACCCCTACTGTTATGTGAGAATATACGAGAAAGTTTAGAGGAGTTTGCCCCAGATTAATTATACGAGTGTAGAAACACAACCCGTTCACCATGTGAGCAGATATGTACCAACACAATTGGAAGCTTCTTGTGTTCCTGTAGACCTGGATACGCCATCAGTAACGCTAATTGTAAAAAGTGTGTAGGTGAGTCTAATGAGCAATAATTAAAAATTAGACTTCGTTAAATTAAAAAAAAATTGTTTTGTCGTGTGAGACGGATCGTGCTTGCAATTTAAAAAAAAAAAAATAATAATAAAAATAAAGCAACCTCCCCCCACATGCTCTCTCCTCCCCCCCCCCGCGCGCATAAATTACAGAGCATGAGCAGCGAGACATTTGGGAAGCCCAAACTCCGACCATGAATACTTTCAACATTTTAATTTTTAGACAATAAACTCCTTAATAGGCCTACTTGTGATACTTGGCTGAAGACAGTGAATCTTTTTTCAGTCCACCTTTCTCTGATATGTGTGTTAGTTTTTAAAACCAACATACTTGAATAGTGTTAAATGCAGTTCCAACAACCTTTATAACTGCATCTGATCAGAAAAACTTAATGTGGGTTTAGTACAAATTAGACTCGACCCATCTGGAATTTTAGAAGACGGCGTGGCCTAGACATCTTATAAAAAAGTCCCCTGTTATAATCCACGTTCAATGCAAATTTAAAACCCATAAGTCCACCCAGCTCTGATTGGTAGCTAACCCATGTTAGGGAAATTAAAGTCCCCTGGCATAATGCTGACCACACTATTCAATCATACGCCCAAGTCACAGATATAGGTAAACTCTACTTCAGTTATCCCGTTAATCGCCATGAAGGGAACCTAACGATACTTTCCCTAGGAAATACCAATTTGGCTAATGATAATCTTTCATTAGAAATGGCCTTGTGAATTCCTCTTGAAAAAAAGCTCTTTAAAACAAAGGCCGATATATATATATATATATATATATATATATATATATATATATATATATATATATATATATATATATATATATATATATATATATATATATATATATATATATGTTACGGTCAGAGCCCGAAGTCGGTCAAAGCGCACATTGGCCGGCCAGTGCGCGCATTGGCCAATATTGCCTCTCAATAAACGGCCAAAGTCCGAAACTTTACTTCATTTCGGCCTGTGGCCGGCCAGTCTGCGGACTGGCCATGGTGGACCGGCCAGCCCGAATTAGAAGATCATCTGGCTAGGGGTGACCGGTCAAAGTTCGAATTAGAAGATCATGAGTAGATTTTGCTTTTTTTTATACTGTAAGGATGATAAAATGAAGTCTTCGTTGATTGTTATTTAGAATTACATAGCAGCTTATTATTTTCACACTTGCGGCGATTTGTTGTGCACTAGGTTGTACAATTGCAGTAAATGTAGCCTTGGCCGCCAGTCAGTGATTGTGAAGATGCGATGGTTCGTAGTGATTTTCCTCAGTGTCAACGGGCGACAATGAGAGCAGTTTTTCGTGAATAAATGTACGAAATACGCTGTCAAGTTTAAGCGCTTCAGACTTTGGCCAAGAGAGCCGGCCAATGCGCACATTGGCCGACCAATGCGGGCTAATCATGTTTGCTTAGATCGTTTATATATTCTTATTAGTTAACACTATATCAATAACTGTATTATTAAATACAATTAAAAATAAACATCGCCTAGTGATAAGCTAACTTTAAAACATGAGTGAGGCTTATATTTTATTATTGTTCATTTTTATTTCAGATATTGACGAATGCAATATTCGATTCAAAAGCCCCTGTCAGCAGATTTGTACCAACACAAATGGAGGCTACTCGTGTTCTTGTAAACAGGGATATGCCATTAGTAAGACTAATGCACAAAGATGTGAAGGTCAGTAATATAAATAACATCATCGATAGAACTGACTTCTGTAATAGAAATCGACAGAATCTGACTATTTTATTTATAATATGTGCTTTACACTTAAAACATATTTTAAGTTTAAATTCTAAATCGAAATTACACATTAAAACTGTTATTTATCACAGATATAAACGAATGTGCCAATACAACTAACCCTGTATGTGAACAGAACTGTACAAATATACCTGGAAGCTTCTCATGTTCTTGCAGAGAGGGGTACATTCAGAACACAAACGACCCAACCAAATGTGATGGTCAGTGTTTGTACTTTTTTCAAAGAGCAATAACTTTTTCAATTTTAGGTTGAATATAACAAAATTAAAAGAAGAGATCAATACATTTTATAATTCTAACATTTTAAATTATACAAACTTACTTCAGTCCTCAATGGATGTTCGAATACAACGCAAAACGTTTGTGAACAAAACTGTAGTAGTACACCTGGGGGTATTCGGTGCTTTTGTAGAGATGGCTACAACATCAACTCAACAGATCCGACCAAATGTGATGGTAAGTTTTGTTTATGTTTTTTATTTTTCGTTTACAAAATTTGATATATCAACTAGTCATATTTATGAATAGGACAAAATATCGTATGAAAAATATATTATGGTTTATGCAGTTGTCCTAATTTAGTAGTAAATCATACGTGAATTCAGTTTAGAAATTGTATTTTTAACAGACAACAAATTTTGAAGGTCAGTTTTGGTTTATATAGAAATAAGAAAAAAAAACGAAAACAACGATGAGTGCTGTTGATAATTTTTAAAAAATACGGTGATTAAAGAATGTATTTTACATACAATAACTTTTCAATTTTTTTTTAATTCATGGAAAATATTAGTACTATTATGTACTATTCTAATTAGGAAGATCAATACTGTTTTAAATTTCAACGTGTACAGTTTCTTTCTAAAGCTAGAACTAATATTCTAATATAACCAAGCCTGTTTGTAAACAAGACTGTAGCAAAAATCTTGTACAGCTTTTCAAATTTTCACAATCTATATTATGTTAAATAATCATTTATTGGAAATCAAGTTGCAAAATGGTAAAACTAAAATAAACAAAGAAAAGTTGGATGAATTATATTGGATCTCTAAATATATTTTTTTCAACATAACTATTTCGTTTTTGAAAAATATACCACTGTTTTTCAGACATCAACGAATGTGCAAATACAACGAACCCTGTTTGTGAACAAAACTGTAGCAATACAAATGGAGGTTATCGGTGTTCATGTCGATCAGGCTACAACATCAACTCAACAGACCCGACCAAATGTGATGGTTAGTATAAGTGTTTAGAAAACCAATAACAGAAACATATTAAGGACAAATTGAATGCCTTTGATATAAAAATTTAAAATATAATGTAGTCCTATTGGTTATAAACGCATTTATTGACACGTTTTAAATTTTAGCTGCTATTTAAAACAAAAAAATTCAAACCTGATATATACGTTTTCAAATGTATATTTTTTCAGACATCAACGAATGTGCTAACACAACCAACCCTGTGTGTGAACAAATCTGTGGCAACAGTCTTTGGGGTTTTCAATGCTCTTGTAGAAACGGCTTCAAGGTTAATAAAACAGACCCAACGAAATGTGACGGTTGGTATTTTTTAATGTAAAATTACTAATAGAGATACTCTAAGAGCAAAACAGATGATGTTGGCATATGAAATCAGTAAAGTGGTTTTGTTATTAATAAAAAAAAATATGCTCAACAAGCGACACGTAGTTTTTCAATACAATGTAAAGTCATTTTGAAAATGATGTTTAAGTCTGTTTTAAATGAAAAATAATGCAGTTTCCACTTTATTTTTTCAATGTTTACGAAACATCAGGGGTCGTCCACAAATGACGTCACACTTGTATGGGGAAGGGGGGGGGTCCGTAATTTTGTGGCGGTGTGTGATGAGGGGGAGTGGCGGGGTTAGACGGTGTGACGTCACACGTCTGCATAATAAAGCAATGTTAGAAAACGAGATTTAGCCATTATTTCGTATTTTAGAAAACTGTTATAATAAATTGTAGTATGAATTGATTAAAATATTCTATGTTGAGTTCAGACAAGATTTTGGAAAAATACCGATGTTTTAAAAAAATAATTCAACTTCAATTTTGAGGGGGGTTGTAGGCTGAGGTGTGACATCATTTTAGGGGGTGGGGTCTGGCTTTTTTTTAACGACGTGGGACGGAGGGGGAAGTACAAATCGTCAAAAAAAAAAGCGTGACATCATTTATGGAAAGCCCCTAAATAAAACGCACCGCTATTAATAAAAGAGATCTAACGAAATGCGATGAACAGTTTTGGTATTAGAAAAAACACAAATATACACATTACTAACTAAACAGTTGCAGAAGATATATAAAATCGATAGTGTTGTAAAGTTTAAAAAAAACAAGTTTTTCAAAATTAAGCAAAATAAATTCAACTTTAAAGTTTTTATGCTTTTGACACTTTAACAAAAAGAAAGAATGATTATACTTTTACATTTTTTATATTTATTTATATATTTTTAAATTTTTATTTTCTTTATATTTTATATTTGTTTGAAAAAAATTAATACATGTGTTTTACAAACTATATAACTGATTTATAGACATCAACGAATGTGCTAATACAACCAACCCTGTGTGTGAACAAAACTGTACCAATACAAATGGTAGTTTTCGATGCTCTTGTAGATCGGGTTTCAATATCAACTCAACAGATCCGACCAAATGTGATGGTAAGTATTTTAATGTAAACCTACGAACTGAAGCTCTTTAAAAATAATTCAATTGCAGTTAAAGTATGAAATCTACTTAATATAGTAGATGTTATGGTAGTTTTAATGGCAATACTATTTATCATTTTTACTTTCTCGTATATACGAAGTATAGAGAAAGTCTTGTAACCGTGCAGAAAAAATCGAGATTTTTAGAAATCTCGACGTTTTACACCTCACTGATACGCAAAAACATAATTTTGCAATTTTGTCCGTATGTCTGTGTGTCTGTGTGTGTGTGTGAGTGTGTGTGTGTCTGTCTGTGTGTAAACATGATAACTTGAGTACCGTTACAGCTAGGTTGAAGAAATTTCATATATAAGTATTTTATCAAAATTGTAGTTCCGTATCAACTTTTGAGCGATTTCCGATTACCGGAAGCGGTATTTTTTTAACTTTGAATTTTTCAAAAGCCTATAACTTGAGCACTATTTCAGAAAGATATATGAAATTTCACATGTTAGTAAAAGATCTAATTCTCTACCTTATTTTAAATTTTGAGTAAATTCCGTTGACCGGAAGTACTAATTTACGCTATTTCCGATTTCTCCAAAAACACATGTAAATTTAAAATGTACTAATAATATTGCGCACTATTATGCACATTTTGTTTTGGCTTTCGCTTGGTGCGCAATTGTTTTTTTCTACGAGATTCTATTCTATTTTAAAAAGTTTAAGTAATTAAAAATCATGTCTATATTCCGAGTTATATAAGAATATTCGAGAAAGTTTAGGGGAGATCACTCCCGGTTTATTTAGGTTAAGTTAACAGAGCTGGCAAAATTATTTTAATATGAGAAGATATTTAAAAAAATATAAATTACATTTTAACATGTAATTTTTAAACATTCCAAATTTTAATACATATGTTTTCAAATTTATATTTTTTCTTCAGACATCAATGAATGTACTAACACAACCAACCCTGTATGCGAACAAATCTGTAGCAACAATCTAGGTGGTTTCCGATGCTCTTGTAGAAACGGCTACACAATTAATAAAACAGACTCAACAAAGTGTGACGGTTAGTAATTCTTCATATACGATAACTAGCGATACACTTTATTAACATAACTGATGATGACGACATATGAAATCAATAAAATTCTTTTGTCATTAATATAAACAAAACATGTTATTGTCAACAAAATTTAAATATATTTTAATAAAGATTAAAAGTCATCATCAATATGAAGAAACTTTTTGAAAAAAAATACACATTATAATAACAAAAAAGGTGCAGTTTATTTTAAAAATCGAAAGTGTACTGAAGTTATTTTTTTTTAATTATATACTGCCAACACAATATTTAAAATTTAGAAATACCAAAGTCTACATTTACGTTTTTTATTATTTTGACTATTTAGGGTGTAAAATAAAAAAATGATTTCATTTTAAAATTTTCAAATTTAAATAATACAATTGTTTCAAACACTTTATAACCGATATTTAGACATCAACGAATGTGCTAATACAACCAACCCTGTATGTGACCAAAACTGTAGCAATACAAATGGGAGTTTTCGATGCTCCTGTAGATCAGGCTACAGCATCAATTCAACAGATCCAACCAAATGTGATGGTTAGTATTTTTTTATATTTAAATCTTATATCCGAAGCACATCAACAACAAATAAAATGTAGTTGATATATGAAGTATAAAAAATGTAGATTGTTGTGACAATTATTCATAGCCATATTAATTTTTCATTTTTGATTAAGACATGCCAGCATAAGCTCAGTGTAAAAATAGCTTTAAACTTAATAGCAATTAACTTATGAGCTGTTGTTTTCTAAATGTATCAAAAATGTTATATAAGTTATCGAGTCGTTATTTTTTCTTTAGACATCAATGAATGTGCTAATACAACCAACCCTGTGTGTGAACAAATCTGTAGCAACAGTCTTGGGGGTTTCCGATGCTCTTGTAGAACCGGCTACACCATTAATAAAAACGATTCAACGAAATGCGACGGTTGGTATATGATTTTTGTAAAATTATTCACGGAAATAGTTTTACAACAAAAAACATGATGTTCACAGTTGGGACACTGATCTTTTCTTAGTTATATAAAATTATATTCGAAAATGGTAAAAAAAAATTTAATAACTAAAATTCATCACTTAAAATAAATATACATTCACATTTATTTAGCACGAAATAAAAATTCCATTTTAATTTTTCTTTTAATAGAGTGTGAAGATAAATTTTTACAAAATTGAAAATTAAAACATGCTTTTCAGAAATTAACGAATGTGCTAATACAACCAACCCTGTGTGTGAACAGAACTGTACCAATACTCTTGGTAGTTATCAATGCTCATGTAGAACTGGCTACAGCATAAATAAAACTGACACAACGAAATGTGATGGTAAGTTTCTGTTTTTGTAAAATACAAATAAAAACTTAAACCTCTCAACATAGGCAGTTGAATTACAAAATGAATAGTGTTATGTAATTATTTGAAAAATTTTAAAGCATATATTAAAAATTATAACATTTCTAATTAATTAAGGAATAATAAGTTCAAACTAAAAGCTTTTATCAAATTATAAAACAAAGATGATTTCATTTATACACTTTAATCTTATTTTCAAATATATTAAATTAAAAAAAATGACCTAACTGATTTTCAGAGATCAACAAATGTGCTAATACCACCAACCCTGTATGTGAACAAAATTGTACCAACACACCTGGGAGTTTTCGATGTTCATGTAGATCAGGATATAGCATCAATTCAACATACCCGACCAAATGTGACGGTTGGTATATTTTATGTAATCCTAATAAATAAAGGGCTATACTATTTTCTTTATATATTTGCTAAATGTACTTACTTCTAAACGCATGAAATGTAAAGATTGTTTAAAAAGTTTCCAACCTGATATATACGTTTTAAAAAGTATTTTTTTCAGACATCAATGAATGTGCTAACACAACCAACCCTGTGTGTGATCATAACTGTAGCAACAGTCTTGGGAGTTTCCGATGCTCTTGCAGAACCGGCTACACCATTAATAAAACAGACTCAACGAAATGTGACGGTTGGTAGTTCTTTTTTTTTAAATTACTCACGGAGACACTTTTGCAACAAAACAGATGATGTTCAAATATTAAATGAATATAGTTTTTAATGGAAAACATTTAATGTTCTACAAAAGTTACATATTTATTTTACGAAGTTTAAACCTATTACTAAATGATAGACAGGAAAATGAACTTACAACGAAAGAGAAATTCAGATTTCACTTTAAATATTTTTGAGAATGGGTTTAGTCAGTTTTTTTAGAAATATATATTAACGTTTTTTTTTAGAAATTAACGAATGTGCAAATACCACCAACCCTGTGTGTGATCAAAACTGTACCAACACACCTGGGAGTTTTCGGTGCTCATGTAGACCAGGCTACAATATTAATTCAACAGACCCGACAAAATGTGATGGTAGGTATTTTTTATGTTAACTTAATAATAGGAAATTATATGCAGTTGTTACATGAATTTAAAATATGTAGACGCTATGAATGTTTGAAATAGCGTTACTCTTTTGTCATTATATATTTGCTAAATTTATATACTTTGAAAATAAATTACATTTTAAATTTGTTCTAAAATTAATTTTTTTATCTAACAAGATTTTTTTTTTAATTAGAAAAATTTCCTACCTGATAACTAAGTTTTCAAATGTAATTATTTCTTCAGACATCAATGAATGTGCTAACACTACCAACCCTGTGTGTGATCATAACTGCAGCAACAGTCTTGGGAGTTTCCGATGCTCTTGTAGAACCGGCTACTCCATTAATAAAACAGACTCAACGAAATGTGACGGTTGGTATTTATTTTTTGTAAAATAACTCTACGAGACACTTTCAGAACAAAACAATATGTTCAAAGATTAAATTAATATAGCTGTATATGGAAAATATTTCATGTTCAACAAAACTAAAATGCATCAATTAATTTATTACAAAGGGAAATATACTTACAACGATGGATAAATTCAGTTTTCACTTTAAATAGTTTTGATTTAGTCAGTTTTTTGAGAAATATAATATATTAATTCTTTTCAGAAATTAACGAATGTGCTAATACAACCAACCCTGTGTGTGATCAAAACTGTACCAATACACCTGGGAGTTTTCGATGCTCATGTAGACCGGGTTATAGCATCAACTCAACAGATCTGACAAAATGTGATGGTTAGTATATTTAATTGTAAACCTAATAGGAAAATCATTTTAACAAAAAAAGGCACCTGCATCAAAAAAAAAATAAACCGCCGTTTTCCAACTCGGGATATAGATATTTCTTAATCAAATTTTAAATACTTAATTTTAAAAAAATATAATAGAATCTTGTAGAGAAAATGATTGCTCACCAAGTCAACAGAATACTATGTGTGTATAATAGTGCTGAACAATAATACTTTATAAATTCATATGCCTTCTTTGAGAAATTGGAAGTGGTGTAAGGTACTACTTCCGGTAAAAAAAGAAATTACACCTAATTTCGCAGCAGACAGATCATTTACTTATATGTTAAACTTTTACATTTAAATTGAAATAAAACCGGGAGTGATCTCCTCTAAACTTTCTCGAATATTCTTATATAACTTGGAATCTAGAATGATTTTTAATTACTTAAACTTTTAAAAATAGAATAGAATCTCATAGAAAAAAACAATTGCGCACCAAGCGAACGCCAAAACAAAATCTGCATAATAGTACGCAATATTATTAGTACTTTATAAATTTACATGCGTTTTTTGAGAAATCGGAAATAGCGTAAATTAGTACTTCAGTTCACCGAAATTACTCAAAATTGTATAGAAGGTAGAAAATTAGATCTTTTACTTACATGTGAAATTTCATTCATCTATCTGAAATAGTACTGAAGTTATAGGCTTTTGAAAAGTTCAAAGTAGAAAAAGTACTACTTCCAGTTATCTGAAATCGCTCAAAAGTTGACCAGAATCTACGATTTTGATAAAATACTTATATATGAAATTTCATCAACCTAGCTGTAACGGTACTCAAGTTATCGTGTTTACACACACACACACACACACACACAGACACTCAGACATACGGACAAGATTGCAAAATTATGTTTTTCCGTATCAGTGATGTGCAAAACATCGAGTTTTGTAAAAATCTTGATTTTTTTTTTTGCACGATTACAAGACTTTCTCTATACTTTGTATATACGACAAAGTAAAAAATACTCAAGTTATAGGCTTTTGAAAAAAAAATTAGATGAAAATACACTCCCGTTTACTCGAAATCACAAAACTATACATAATTACTGTGTAGATGTAATATTTATATATGAAAGTTCATCAACCTAGCTTTAACCGTACTGAAATTATCCTGTTCGCAGACACACATCCAAACAGACACACACATAAAACAGAAACTGTTTTTCCGACTTGTGAAATACTCGTATACGAGACAAAACATTAACACAGTTTTCTATAAAATAATTAATGCAATGCTATTATGTATTTATTAATTTGTTTACATTAAAATACCTACCAAAATAAAAACTTATATAAATTGTTAAAATAAACAATTAACATTTTTCTTTCAAGCTATTTTAATAAATAGATATTCAAAACCTTTTAAATACGTGTAAATCCTTTTCAGACATCAATGAATGTGCTAACACAACCAATCCTGTGTGTGAACAAATATGCAGCAACAGTCTGGGTGGTTTTCGATGCTCTTGTAGAAGCGGCTATACCATTAATAAAAATGATTCAACAAAATGTGACGGTTAGTATTTGTTTAAGTAGAAGTACTAACGGTAACTTCTTTACCTCATATAATATTTTCTTAACATACTTAATCTTTAAAATATTATAGTTCTTAATTAAAATCATATAATTTGCCAACAAAAACTACCGATTAGTTAATATATATATATATATATATATATATATATATATATATATATATATATATATATATATATATATATATATATATATATGTATATATATATATATATATATATATATATATATATATATATATATATATATATATATAAATGTATGTATAACATAATATAGATATAAATGACCTTTTCGATGGAAAGATTCATTCATTTTTATTTTTGTTGTTCTAGAATTTATTAAAATAGTTTTTACTAAATTTGAAAATCCTTTTTTTTAGAAATTAACGAATGTGCTAATACAACCAACCCTGTGTGTGAACAAACCTGTACCAATACTCCTGGTAGTTTTCAATGCTCTTGTAGAAACGGCTACAGCATTAATAAAACAGACACAACGAAATGTGATGGTCAGTGTCTGTTTAAAAATTACATTTATACGCTTTACATGTTAATAAATGCAGCTGATATATACAATTGACAGTGTAATAAAGTTATTTAAATATGGTCGACAAAAACGTTATGAATGTAGGAAAAACAACTCGACCTAATCAGTTTAAACATTTCAAATTAAAAAACAAAAGATAATTCAATTTTTTAAATTTAAATTTTATTTTGAAATCAATTACATTTGTTTTAAATGTTATAAATAATTTTCAGACATCAATGAATGTGCTAATACCACAAACCCTGTATGTGAACAAAACTGTAGCAATACAAATGGGAGTTTTCGGTGCTCTTGTAGATCGGGCTACAACATCAATTCAACAGATCCGACGAAATGTGACGGTTAGCATTTGTGTTTTTAAATCTACTAAACGAAACTGTTAAAAATAAATGAATTGCTGCTTATGTATAGAATCAACAAAATAACGTAGAGATACTTTTTTTTCAATTTTAGGTTCAATTGACAGACCTGCTAAAAAATTTACAATTACAAAATTTCCAAATTATAAATATTAAATTTTATCTTCAAAGCTATCGCTTTCAAAACATTCAACGCCTAATATAAACGTTTTGAAATGCGTATTTCTTTCTCAGACATTAATGAATGTGCGAACACAACCAACCCTGTGTGTGAACAAATCTGTAGCAACAGTCTTGGAAGTTTCCGATGCTCTTGTAGAAATGGCTTCAATGTTAATAAAACGGACTCAACGAAATGTGACGGTTAGTAACTTTTAATGGAGTCACTTTTAGAAAAAAAAAAACAAGACGTTCACGAATGGGATTATAGTGAAATTTGAAATTTAAAAGCTATTTTGTTATTATGAATAACATTTTTTTTAACAAAAATTACAGATTAAAAAAAATATTATTGATCCTCATCAAAATGATATATAGGGGCCTACCTAACTTTTCAAATACATTTTTCACTTAGTATTTTTTAAGGAAATCTAATGAAATAGTTTTTACAGTTATAAATATACAGCAACAGCAATATTAAAGAAGACCTAACGAAATATGATGGTCAGTTTTGGTATATGCAAAATACAAACATTTAAATAACTAAACAGATTTAGCTGATTTATAAAAATCGACCCTGTGATAAAGCTATTTTCAAAAAATATATTGCATATAAACGATTCAAAAAGAAGAAATAAAAACTTCCACTTTAAATATTTTTAAATTTTTGACTCTATAGGGTATTAAACAAAGGATGATTTATTTTTAAATGGTAGCTTATGATTAAAAAATATTACTATTTGTTTTTTCATAATTTATATCCGATTTTTAGATATTAACGAATGTGCTAATACAACCAATCCTGTATGTGACCAAAGCTGTAGCAATACAAATGGGAGTTTTCGATGCTCCTGTAGATTTGGATACAACATCAATTCAACAGATCCGACCAAATGTGATGGTTAGTATTTGTTTATGTAAATATAATGTCCTAAGCACTTTAACAGCAGATTAAATACTTTTTATGAATGTAATATTACAACAGTAGATTATTTTGACGATTTCTAAAGGTATATATATATATATATATATATATATATATATACATATATATATATATATATATGCCTAAATTAATTATCTGAAAAATTTGCTAATAATTTGTATCTTTAATGCTGTTGTTTAAAAAAAATCAAACAAAACCTTTTAAATTAATTATTAATTATTTGTTTTTTTCTTCAGACATCAATGAATGTGCTAACACAACCAATCCTGTGTGTGATCAAACCTGTAGCAACATTCTAGGAAGTTTCCGATGCTTTTGTAGAACCGGCTACGCCATTAATAAAACAGACCCAACGAAATGTGACGGTTTGTATTTGTTTATGTACATTACTAAAGAAAACTAGTTTTCATAAAAAAAAAATTATGTACACATCTGTATTAATTACATATTTAATGATTTATTTTTTAAACTACAAAAAATAAAGGATTATTTTTTATTAAAACGTAATTAATCACTGAATTGTTATATATGTAAATATACATTCAAGTTTGTCTAGCACGAAAGATGCAAACATTTTAATTTGAATATTTTTTAATATGTGATTAAACAATTTTTAGAAAATGAAAACAAAAATAATGCTTTTCAGAAATTAACGAATGTGCCAATACAACCAACCCTGTGTGTGAACAAAACTGTACCAATACTCCTGGTAGTTTTCAATGCTCATGTAGAACTGGCTACAGCATTAATAAAATTGACACAACAAAATGTGATGGTTAGTTTTTTTTTTCGCAAATATAATATTCCCAATAAAGGTATATAAAATTTAACATTAAAATTTATAATACTTCCAATAAAAAATTACATTATTTTAAAAAATTAATATTGTTTTGAAATCTATTAAATTCTATAATAATTTCTATAACTAATTTTAGAGATCAATGAATGTGCTAATGCAACCAACCCTGTTTGTGAACAAAGCTGTAGCAATACACCCGGGAGTTATCGATGCTCTTGCAGATCAGGATACAACATTAATGTCACAGACCCGTCAAAATGTGATGGTTAGTATTTGTTTGTAATACATACAATTTAACAATTTTAACAACAAAAATGCAGTTGAAATATATAACAAATGTTTATTGTAGATTCTATGAAATAATTAAAGACAATCCTTTTTATTAATTTCTTTATTTTATGGTAAAATTAGAGTATCTTGTAAAAATTGTTAAAAAATATTTATTTTTATAATAAAAGCTATTTTGTAAAAACAAAATTCAAAACACAATAAATAAGTTTTAAAATGTTTATTTTTTAGACATTAATGAATGTGCTAACACAACCAATCCTGTGTGTCAACAAATATGTAGCAACAGTCTTGGAAGTTTCCGATGCTCTTGTAGAAATGGCTACACTATTAATAAAACAGATCCAACGAAATGTGACGGTTAGTATTTTTATTTGTAAAAGTACTAACTGAAAAATCTTAACCACAGAACACTGTTTTTTTATATATATAATCGATACAGTATTATTGTTCTTCATTAAAAACGTATATTTGTCAACAAAATTAACCTATTTTTTACATAAAACTGGTCGTTTTAAAATACATAATTCTGTTTAGAAGTAAAGATACGTACATTCTACACTTACACTTTTCTAGAAGGCGTTGAAATATATATATATATATATATATATATATATATATATATATATATATATATATATATATATATATATATATATATATATATATATATATATATATATATATATATATATATATATATATATATATATATATATATATATATATATATATATATATATATATATATACTTTTTTCAGAAATTAACGAATGTGCAAATGCTACCAACCCTGTATGTGAACAAACCTGTACCAATACTCCTGGTAGTTTTCAATGCTCCTGTAGAAGTGGCTACACCATCAATAAAACAGACACAACGAAATGTGATGGTCAGTTTCTGCTTTTGGAAAATATAACTATACTCTTTAAGTACTAAACAGATACAGTTGATTTATGAAAATGAAAGACTAATAAAGTTGTTAAAATAGTGTATGGCCCATAAAATATTCCAAGTCGAAAAATAAAACTTTTTAAAAATTCATATTTGAAAACAAAAGATGATTGTATTATTACTTTTTTATATTATTTGAAAAGTTAAACGTTTTTTAATAATTTATATAACGGTTTTCCAGACAACAACGAATGTGCCAATACAACAAACCCTGTGTGTGAACAAAACTGTACCAACACACCTGGAAGTTTTCGATGCTCATGTAGATCAGGCTACAACGTTAATTCTACGGATGTGACCAAATGTGCTGGTTAGTATTTGTTATATATTACTTTCAATTGAAATACATTAACATTACATTAAACGTAGTAAAATATAAAAGAAATAAAAAATGTAGTTTCTTTGAAATAATTAATGGCAAAACGCATTTTAGAATATTTTTTTTTAAGTTACAATACATACCAAAATTGTGCATTGTAAAAAAAAAAAAATAAAACTTTTAAAATGTATCCGTTTAGCTGCTGTTTAAATAAACAAACCTAACATTTTTCTAAAGGTTTGTTACTTTTTCAGACATCAATGAATGTTCTAACTTAACCAACCCTGTGTGTGATCAAATCTGTAGCAACACTCTTGGGGGTTTCCAATGTTCTTGTAGAACCGGCTACGCCATTAATAGAACGAACCCCACAAAATGTGACGGTTAGTATTTATTTATGTAAATAACTAACGGAAACACATAAATTAAAATATATAATTTGCCAACAAAGCTTACATATCTTTTTAGAAAGATTATAATTATAATTATATATATATACATTTATATGCTTATATAAATAAATAAGTATACATATATATTTATTTATATATATATATATATATATATGTATATATATATATATATATATATATATATATATACATTTTTCAGAAATTAACGAATGTGCAAATACTACCAACCCTGTATGCGAACAAACCTGTACCAATACTCCTGGTAGTTTTCTATGCTCTTGTAGAAGTGGCTTCACCATTAATAAAACAGACACAACGAAATGTGAAGGTCAGTTTCTGCTTTGAAAAATTCAACAATTAAACACGTAATTGTTTTTTCAAATTGGTAAGTTGATTGTTATTTAAATATTACATGACCCACAAAACATTCCGAATCGAGGAATAGAAGATTTAGAATAAAACTTTTTAAAACTCAATAATTAAAACCAAAACATGATTTTGTTATTACATTTTTATATTTTTTGCAACCTAATACATTCTTTTACAATTTACATAACAAATTTCCAGACAACAACGAGTGTGCTATTACAACAAACCCTGTATGTGAACAAAACTGTAACAACACACCTGGAAGTTATCAATGTTCATGTAGATCAGGCTACAACATCGATTCAACAGATCAGACTAAATGTGCCGGTTAGTATTTGATTTCGTAAACTTTATTGCTGAAACACTTAGAAATATATATTAAGTGTAGCTGAAGCATATAATAAATAAGTAATGACGTTTTTATAAAAAAACTAATGGCTTTGCTACTTGTAATAATTCCATGTTTTGAATTAAGGTACGTAAACATACAAGTACCTTGAAAAAGTTGTAAAATCCTGTAACATTTAATCATTTAAGCTGTTTTTTGAATTTGAAAAACAAAAAAAAAGTTTTTAAACATTTGTTTCTTTTTAGACATCAATGAATGTGCTAACACAATAAACCCTGTGTGTCAACAAACCTGTACCAACACTCCTGGGAGTTTCCGATGCTCTTGTAGAACCGGCTACACCATTAATAAAATAGACCCCACAAAATGTGACGGTTAGTATTTGTTTATGTAAAATTACTAACGGAAAAAAATAGACTATCGATACAAAAGAAATATTTAAAGTAATTTATTTATTATATAAAAAAAACGTTTATTGTCAAAACAAGTTACAGATTGTGTAATTAAATTAAAATTCTTTACATTTTTAACATATATATATATATATATATATATATATATATATATATATATATATATATATATATATATATATATATATATATATACTAGCCGTCCCGGATAGGCCCTGCTCTGGCTTCTGTGAAAAACCTTTCTGTTAAAGACCATTACCTGTGTGTTTATTAATCATCATAAACCCGGCATTGCCCACCCAAACCACAACCAACCAAAACCTAAACAACAAAACGCAAACATAAATCTAACACAATTACAAATACAAACGAAAACAAAAACCTAACAACAAACCCAACCACAACCACAAACACCAATACGAACACAAAGAAAAAAAAACGAAAACAAACCAAATCCAAACGCAAAACCAACCACAAACACAAACCCAAAGAAAAAAACAAATGAAAAAGCAAACGAAACAAACCAAATCCAAACGCAAAACCAACCATAAACACAATTACAAACACAAACCCAAAGAAAAAAACACAAACGAAAACGAAAAAAGAAAGAACAAAAACGAACCAAATCAAAACGCAACCACTAACGCAAACCCAACCTAAACACAAAGAAAACACAAACGCGAACACAAACGCAAAGTGTTCACAGTCTAGCCCGGGGCAGAATCGCCTGTTTCAGCTTAATAAACGATATTCATAGTCTTTTGCACTCACTTAAACGAACGTAGGTGCCAAACCAAACAAAATAAACAATTATAATACCCCAAGCTTATCCGTAAAATACATACAACATTTGCACTTGATCAATCCCCGCTAATTATGTAATTATTTATTTTCCAACACCAAAACAAAGTAATAAAAAGTAAATTTTTTTCCACTAATGCAATGTTTTATAAAGGGAAGTAATTGTGTTTTCCTAATTTATAAAAGGGAAGTAAGTGCTAAAGGACTAAATATAAATAATTTTCAGACATAATTAGAGTTTTTTTTAAAAGATGATATTTTTAAAAAATTGTTTTTAATGAACATGCCGACAATTATTAATATCAGTTTGAAAAATGAAAATTATTTCCCAACACTTTCAATAGTAATTTTTTAACTCATAAATGTATATTATGAGCACGATAATAATCTAACACTTAAATCCATTGAAGTATATCAACGACAAACTTATTACAAACATACAGAATTGACCTTTATATATTACTAGCCGTCCCGGCCAGGCACTGCTCTGGCTTCTGTGAAAAACCTTTCTGTTAAAGACCATTACCTGTGTGTTTAGTAATCATCATAAACCCGGCATTGCCCACCCAAACCACAACCAACCAAAACAACAAAACGCAAACATAACGCTAACACAATTACAAATACAAACGAAAACAAAAACCTAACAACAAACCCAACCACAACCACAAACACCAATACAAACACAAAGAAAAAACAAACAAAAAAGCAAACGAAAACAAAAACCGAACAACAAACCCAACCACAAACACCAATACCAACAAAAAAAAACAACGAAAAAGCAAACGAAAACAAACCAAATCCAAACGCAAAACCAACCAAAAACACAAATACAAACCCAAACAAAAAAACACAAACAAAAACGAAAACGAAAAAAGAAAGAACAAAAACGAACCAAATCAAAACGCAACCACTAACGCAAACCCACCTAAACACAAAGAAAACACTAACGCGAACATAAACGCCCGGGGCGGAATCACCTGTTTTAGCTTAATGAACGACTATAGTACCCCAACTTATTCATAGTCTTTTGCACTCACTTAAACGAACGCGCCTGTTTCAATTTGATGAACAATTTTAATACTCCAAGCTTATCCGTAAAATACCTACAACATTTGCACTTGATCAATCCCCGCTAATTATGTAATTATTTTTTTTCCCAACACCAAAACAAAGTAATTAAAAAGTAAATTATTTTCGACTAATGCAATGGTTTTATAAAGGGAAGTAATTTTGTTTTCCTAATTTATCAAAGGGAAGTAAGTGCTATAGGACTAAATAAAGACATAATTAGAATTTTTGTAAAAGATGATATTTTTTTAAAACTTGTGTTTAATGAACATGCCGACAATTATTACTATAATTTGAAAAATGAAAATGATTTCCCAACACTTTCAATAGTAATTTTTTAGCTCATAAATTTAGACAAATGCGCACGATAATTTTCTAACACTTAAATTCATACAATTCCAACGACAAACATATGCATTACATACAGAACTGAGCTTTATATATTAGATATATATATGTATATATATATATATATATATATATATATATATATATATATATATATATATATATATATATATATATATATATAAGAAAGCTACATCATAATTTTATTTTAGTTTTTTAGTGTTGAGATAGCTTTTACGAAATATATAAACTATTTCAGAAATTAACGAATGTGCTAACACAACCTACCCTGTGTGTGAGCAAATCTGTACCAATACTCCTGGTAGTTTTCAGTGCTCTTGTAGAAAAGGCTACAGCATTAATAAAACAGACACAGCGAAATGTGATGGTCAGTTTTTGTTTTTGAAAGTAAAATTATACTCTTTAACAACAAAACAAATTCAGTTAATTTATAAATTTATAAAATAGATAGACTTGTAATGTTATTTAAATATTATATAGCTGTTAAAACAAATTATTAAAAGTTAAATTAAATAAACAGTTCATATTTAAAAGAAATATGATATGAATATTAAATTTTAATATTATTTTACAACCTAATACACCGTTTAATAAAGTATGTAAATAAATTTCAGATATCAACGAATGTGGTAACTTAACCAACCCTCTGTGTGAACATGAATGTACCAATACAATCGGGAGTTTTCGATGCTCCTGTAGATTGGGCTACAACATCAATTTATTAGATCCAACTCGGTGTGATGGTTAGTATTTGTTTAAGTAAACTTAATAATTGATACACTCAGAAATATTTAAAATGTAGCTGAAATATGAAATAAAATTAATGTTGTTTCTTTGAAAATAAAATAATTGCAAAAATATTAGTCTTTGTATTTGTTAAATTAAAGTGCATTCCCATATAAAAACATTTTAAAATTAGTTAAAACACAATTTAAGTTTCATGTTTAAAGCATGTGTTTAAAGAACAATTCGAAACTCATATATACGTTTTTCAACGTGATAACTCAGGGTTATTTTAAATGTATATTTTTTCAGACATCAATGAATGTGCTTTCACAACTTTTCCTGTGTGCGATCAAATGTGTAGCAACACTCTTGGAAGTTTCCGATGCTCTTGTAGAAACGGCTACTCCTTGAGTGAGACAGACCCTTCAAAATGTGATGGTTAGTATTTGTTTATTAAAAATTACTTAAGGAAAAAATCAGCAGAAAATAATATTTACATTTGAAATCACTAAAATTAATTAGCTATTAATGATTTTTTTTTGTTAATAAAAGTTGCCTATATTGTTATAAAATAAAAAATAATAATTAAAGGGATAAAAATGAGCCTCTTTTTAAAAAGTAAGATACATTCAGTTTTTAGTTTTGTTTTTTTACAATGTAATGAAATTGATTTTACGAAATATAAAACGTTTCTTTTTTTTTCAGAAATTGACGAATGTGCTAATACAACCAATCCTGTGTGTGCACAGAACTGTACCAATACTCCAGGAAGTTTTCTATGCTTTTGTAGAAACGGCTACACAATTAATAAAATAGACACATCAAAATGTGATGGTCAGTTTTAGATTTTTAAAAATAAAAATACACACTTTAACCGTTTAAGAAAGCAGTGTATTTTACAACTTTATTTTTCACAAAATGTGTAATCCATTTCAGAAATTAACGAATGTGCTAATACTACCAATCCTGTGTGTGAACAGAACTGTACCAATACTCCTGGTAGTTTTCAATGCTCTTGTAGAACAGGCTACACTATTAATACAGTTGATCCAACGAAATGTGATGGTTAGTTTATAATAATCAATTCTTCTATTTCTATTTTAAAAAAATAACTAATAATTGTATTTTTGGGTAGTATTACAAATTATCCTAAATGATTTACCTTTAAGTTATAAAGTGAAAGATCAATTACGGTTTAAAATATTAAAGTTTTTTAAACCAAAACTATAACTATGTTTCTAAATTAGTATTTTCTCTAATTAAGACATCACTGAATTTTTTTGAAGTTTGTTTAAATACCATAATTTTTCCGAATTTGATAAATTAAAATTATATTTGATTAATAACGTAAAATTCTAAAACATTTTTTAAAGATAATAAATATGTTAGTATTTTACAACATATGTTACCATTTTTTTTACAGAAACCAACGAATGTGCTAATACAACCAACCCTGTGTGTGAACAGAACTGTACCAATACTCCTGGTAGTTTTCAATGCTCTTGTAGATCTGGCTACACCATTAATAAAACCGACCCAACGAAATGTGATGGTAAGTTTTTGTTTATGGAAATTTCAAAAAATTTACAATTAAATATAAAAAAAAATTGTTGATATTTTAAAAATAGAAAAAAATTTATTAAGAGTATTTTAAAGCCAATTTAAATTTAAATTTCAGGTTTAGTTAAAAATAGAGACATTAGATAAAACCTTCGCCAAATTTACGATTTTGGATGGCAACATTATAGTTTTAGTTTACATTTTCGTAAATGCAATTTATGTTTTTAGTTACTGTACAGTGACAGCAAAAAAAAAAAAATTACAATTGTGTACTCTTTACAATGCAATTTTATTGTAACGACCCAGTACAAAATTACAACATATGTGTCAATGTTTTATTCATTAGGCATTATAGGCAATAGTTGTAAAACATCTGCTACATAGTAAAACATTTCTGTGGTCAGCACTATGCCCAGCCGCCTTTGTTTCCCTAACTAAAGTTAGGTACCCATCAAAGCTGGGTAGTAGTCTAGACGTCCCGTTGCTCTGCTGAAATGTCTTGCTGAAAGAATCCAAACAAAAATTTCTTCGTAACGCTATTATAAAACACCAGGCATTTTATCTCTCCAGATCATACTTCAATCATAAAATAGTAAATCACTAATGTATTCTACAAGTAACTATTTTGTTAGTCTAAAGTTTACGACATGTTTTTTTCTAAATTCTTTTCCAGACATTAATGAGTGCAAAAACATCACATGCCCAGGCCAGCAAATATGTGAAAACACACCTGGAAGCTACACATGCTCTTGTCCACAACCTGGATTTATCCTTGATAGAACAGATAATAAAACATGTAAAGGTGAGATAAACCTAAATATCCGATGTTTTTCTTCTGCTGTTGTTTTGGCAGTTGCATATTTTCAATGCATTCTCAATTCATGTATTAATTAGTATATACCTTTTCTCTTGCAGCATACTATGTTCCCTGTAACTCAAACGCTACAGAAAAATGGGGGATGATAACTAGCCCAAACTACCCACATACATATCCAGCATTGTCCAATTGCTTTTGGAGAATTCCTTCAGTACCTAAAAAAATTACAACTATCACGTACGTACTGATTTTTAAAATAGATTCTTTTATGATCTTAACAATTGAAAGTATTTGTACAACAATTTTTAAAATTGCAACGAAATTGTTATACAAAATATGAAAGAAAATCAAGTAAGATTTTTTTTTTCAACTACCACAACAAATAAGACTGTAGATATTCATAGTTAATTACACATTCGTGAAGTAAGTTAATGGCTGTGTCTAATTAATGATCTTGTGGAATCATATATGCTTGTTTGAAATATTGCTAGCTAAATAAATAATACTATCTGTGGGAAGTACACCTATTGAGTTTATGTTCAGACATCATTTTGATATCTGTAGGAAAGATATCATGTTGCGTAGTGACACAAAACTTTCCTCATTCCTAAAACCATAGCTCCTTGCATTTTCACACACACACGCACACAAAAACACACACACACGCACACACACACACACACACAAACACACACACAATCACACACACACACAAACACAAACACCACACTTTCTAATCTGCTCTTCCTCTTTTACGAATCCCCTTGCACACCATTAACCATTAAACTCTAACCCTCGGCACAATCAGCATTCGGCCAAAACAAATTATTAAGTTTGACTTACATATAGGGAAACAGTCTTAGGCCATGTTAGTGGACGATCATGTACACCGTGTGGAGTGGTGGGTTTCGGTCCATGTCTGGTTAAAATGTTCTGTCTGTTTTAGAAGTAAGTTAGACTACCAGTTATCCTCGTCTAACTGTGTCTACATTCGGCATTGTATTAATAATGTATGTCTATGTTGGTATTTTTGTTAGTGAACAAATAAATGTATCCCTATCATACATCTTGAAACTCACAACTTTATTTTGTATGCAACTATACCACTCACATATTTCAACATTTGTTACCAGGAAAATAAACAATGTTGTATTTAAATTTATGACGACTGTATGATAATGGAATGTCTGAAAATTTAAAAAACAATTAGCGAGATCTAGAAATAAAATAGTAGGGTTATGTCTTTCATCAGTGCTAATAGTATTTACACACAATTTCTTTTGCTTGTAAATCTACCCCTTTCACCAAGCAATTTGCTATAACAATATTTCCCATCCAAATCCATTAATAGTTTCAGAAATTACATTAATTTCAAAGATTTTATTTTTTAAATAACTGCCTATCAATTGTACATAGCCGAATTTAAATGTGTATTTAGTTTACAAAGATATTTAGCATTTGCAAGCAAAAAATATACACATTTTTATGTAAAGTTTATATAGGCAGTGCGACGTAGAATTATTATAACATTAATGGCTGTATGTTATGTTACATAAGAAAACATTAAAATTTAATCCATACTTTCTAAATATTATTTTACTTCGAGCTACTCTTTTAGTACTTAACCTCTAACTTAATAAACTTTTTAACTTACTTTAGAAAATAATGGTCAGCATTAGAAAATTTTATTTGTTGACTTTTTTATCCAGGTTTTTAGATTTGAAAATAGAAACTGATGAAATCTGCCAATATGATTACCTTAAAGTCTATAATGGGTCCTCGGATACCGCCCCACTGCTTCAGCGTTACTGTGGTTCTTACACACCTGACCCCATCAGCTCTAACAACGACCTGTATTTAGTGTTTCACTCTGATCTCGAGAGAGTCACTCAAGGATTTCAACTATTTTATAGTTATGGTGAGTACGCATTGAATCGTTGCATAATAAATAGTTGATAAATGATCAGCCAAACAATACATTATTTCAGTCAGCGTGACATGAAGTCTCTCCATCATTCAGTCGGTCAAACGTTTAGCTAGACATTCAGCCAGCTGGTACTCGAGCTTACTTGCCTGATTAATGTCTGTTATTTAGTCCTTCTGCCAGTGTTGTATAACTATCAATCTGTTCGTGTGTAATGTGCTTTTTTGTACATTTAATATTGTCGCGTTTTTTCTTTCTCGTATTATCTTCCTTATAGTTTGACTATAATGTCGAAATTGTATTATAAGTATGCACTAATGTTGACCAAATTATTTTGACCAATCGTATTTGAGAATAAATTTTATATATATAAACGGTAGTAGTACAATAAAGGGCATGATCGTGAAGAGGAGCTAAATATGTTCTTGCTAAAATGCAATCAATGTCAACATATGGTATAACATTTTAAAAGTTTTCAAATTTTTGTAAAAAGAAACAAATTAAGGACATTATCGACGTAAGTTGAGGGTTTTATATGGAGAGATGGACAAATCGCTTAACTAGGCTCATACAAAAACCCACTAAATTTGGTGCTATACATATAGTATTGCTAGATCACCTTCCTCTATCTAACAGGAGTGCAAACAATGTTAATATTAACAATCAAACACTATTAAAATTAAAAACAACAACCCTGATAATGAATTTAGAAGTATCGATATATATGTTAATTTGTAGCTTATCATTGCACGATCATTTTGTATGATATTATGTATGTTATTATGTATGATATTAATACTGTGCTTATATCGCAAAAACAAGCCAACAGGCAATCCACACGCCCATCATATTCCTAAACCGTTCCTATTTGAACATATAGTATCAGGAACGTTCTCAAAAATCTTCAAAGATGCATAAATAATTCGCGCAATAATCACTTCAAAAGAAAAATGATACTACTGGGTAGTAGTGGTAATAATAATTAGGGTAGGGGGAAATAACCGGAGATTTTTTATTACCTTAAGTATTATCCTAATCCCAATGTATACATTATGTATAAGAAGAAAAAGAGAAAAAATTATAGTAAGGAATACATAGATATGTAGGTAGATATAAGTAAACGTTTACGTAGTGGTGTAACTAGGTCGAGTGTCACCCGGTGCGGCACTTATGGTCCCAACCCCCCATTCACCAAAAAAGTATATATATATATATATATATATATATATATATATATATATATATATATATATATATATATATATATATATATATATATATATATATATATATATATTTATTTATTTATTTATTTATTTATTTATTTATATAGTGAGCAAGTTTACGTCATGGTGTCACCCTCTTCCACACTGTCGGAATATTCACTTTGCACTTCAATGGCTTTTAAACTCCAGTGATTCATTAATTGAACTGATATAATCATTTTTCTTATATATATATTTAGCAATTTTTTGGCTTGGTGTCACCCCTTCTAAATGTTGTCACCCCTCTCTCCCGCTGCGTATACGTATTTGAGTGTTTTGAACCATGAAATCTACGTAAAACATTCTAGCAGCGTATATAGAGATACCAATAAGGATAAAGAAATAGGAATGTAATAGACTAACGTTATTTTTTTCTCACGCATTTTTTACAGAAAATAATGAATGCGACAACCCTGTCAATCCATGCCATCGGACATGCACAAGTACGCTTGGAAACACCACATGCTCATGTCAAGAACCTGGGTACATCATTGATAGCGTAGATTTAACTAGATGTAAAGGTGAGAGAATACAATGGCTAGTCGATAACTTAAGTCGTTGAAAAAATGTTAGTTAAAGTTACTTCCGTGTAGTCCTAATTACTGTGTAATTAAATTTAAGTACCATTTTGAACCTTACATCCCTGGTAGTCGGGGTTCGTTAGTTGGGGATAGCAACTCTACTAGGAGAGAAAATTCCAAAATCAAACAACTGCCGCCTTGTTTTTTGTTCTTGGTTGGACAAAGGCTATGGAAGCAAATTCAAAATAAATAGCAGGCTGAAATCGGAGTCAATAGCCTCAGTGGCGCATAACCAGTTGACACCTATGCTTAATCGCGTTGGAGGGAATGCCTTCCAACACTAAAATTATTTCCAATACAAAAATATCAAGAATGAAGAATAAGAGAAGAACCTTACATCAAGTTGGCAGGTGAAGGTGAGCATCCTGACTCAAGGGTCATGAGGAGATAGCGTGGCCTTTGATTATCCTAACGCTAGACAGGTACACACCATAGCTGGGTGGACTCAGTGACCTCAGGGATGTTAACTCAAAATGTTCAGTAGTTGGTTGCTCTACCCTTTGAGCTCACTGTCTCATGCTTGTTTCGCACGTAACTTACAAGCATCTGTTGACATTTTATTCTTTCAGCTAATTACATACCCTGTGGCGCAGCTGTAAGAGATACAACCGGTTTTATAACTAGCCCTAACTACCCACAGTACTACCCAGGTTTTTCGGATTGTTCTTGGATTATACCGGCTAAACCTGAAATGGTTACAATTATTACGTAAGTACATTTCACTGTAATAGCTCAGCCATATGCATTTCATGG
Source organism: Physella acuta (assembly GCF_028476545.2). Lineage (NCBI taxonomy): Eukaryota > Metazoa > Mollusca > Gastropoda > Physidae > Physella > Physella acuta. Next base: position 88,816 of record NW_026732100.1, on the reverse strand, counting down.
ATCGTCTAAGTGTATTTGTTGCAAATTATCATTTCATTTCACAAAGTTTAGTTATTGTAATTCTTTATTATTTAAAAAAAAACATCCAGAATAAATATAAGTACCTTTTGTTGTATGTTACAAAATTGTAATAGTTATTATCTTATATACGCGTATCCTTCTTTCTAGATTTCAAGACTTTGAATTACAAGCATCACCGAGTTGTAATGCAGATTATGTAAAGATATTCAACGGGACATCAGAAAGTGATCCACTGCTTCAAGTTTATTGTGATGTAGCCTTCCCTGATTCGATCCGTTTTACAGGCAATCTCTATGTAGTTTTCCATTCAAATAACCAGACGAACTTACGTGGGTTTAAAGCAGTATACACCTACGGTTAGTATGAACCTAATCGTTAAATTATAAATATAATATATAACTGATATGTTCTAGGATAGACATTATCCGAATATCTGAATTTAAAAAAATACAAAGTTATTTGTTTGTAGCATTTTAAGAAGGCTCATAAAGAGGCATTTAAACGTTTTTAAATTTATGTTTATTATCATTTTCTCTGAAAGAAAGTATGCATTATTTAGAATGAATAATTCATACATTTTCTTAAACCTTGTTATCGATGTTGACAAGTTCGTTGTAACTATAATTGTGTATAAAAGTGGAGGGTACTAACACTACATTTATTGTTACTATTTTCATAGTTGCTATTTTAATTTATCATGTCTATCCATCAACCACGTTTTATACGTCATTCTAATTACGAACAGTTAGGATGTTTAAGAGAATAATTAATCAATACATACACAAAGATAAGCATTTATATTATGTTTATATTGTATTATGAGGAAATCGAAATAAAGGTGTAAACTTTTTTTTTTAAACTCGTTGTAGATTAATAGTATTTCTATTTTTTGCACCATTTTCCAGAAATGAATCAATGCAAGGTTCCCACCGGACCATATCAGGAGAAAAACTCGCTAACAACAGGCAATTCAACATGCTCTTGCCGACAACCTGGATTCATTATTGACCCTGCAGATTCCACTAAATGTAAAGGTGAGTAAACTTTCATTTACATTTTAAGACCAATAGTTTTAATATTTGTTTTGTATTTATATTGATGTATACAATTGTGTAACTATGTTTATAGTTTTAATCTTTATCAAAAATCGTTTTTTTTTATTTGTATTAATTTTTTTACAATTTTGTAACGCTATTTTATTGTTTTAATATTTGTCAAAAGCCTGTTTTATATTTGTATTACTGTATACAATTGTGTATAGCTATTCTTATTGTTTTTAAAATTTGTCTAAAATGTTTTTTATTTGTATCAATGTATATAATTGTGCATAGCTATGTTTATATTTTAATATTTGTCAAAAGTATATTTTGTATTTGTATCACTGTATACGACTGTGTTTGTCTTGCAGCAAACTACATTCCCTGTAACACGGCGGTTACTGGGAATACAGGTCTTATAACTGGTCCAATCTACCCTATCAGTGGCAAGAGTAACTTTGAATGCGCTTGGACTATTCCGGCTAAACCTCAAATGGTAACAACCATTAGGTATGCCTACATTTCTACAATTTTAAGTAGTTTCCAGCTTTAATGAAAATTCGACTGAAATATGTTTTTTTTTCATTATAAATAAAAATAGATACACCTTGGTAGAGTGATTTTAAAATGTCTCATTAGAAAATCTACCCTAGATGCCAACACATATTTTTCGATACTTGAAATTTATAAATATAATTAGTTTTAGACGCTATTGACTTTCATAGACGAACTAATTTTCATTTGTTTCTTCTTAGATCAAGGTACATAAATCGTTTACAATATGAAAACCATTTTCTTGAAAATCATGCTTTTTTAAAAAAATATTAAGTATTGTGTTTAAGCTTTTAATAATAAGCTTTGTTCCCTCTGTAATCTCTAGCCAATGTCTAAAATCATAAAAAATTATATTTATTTGTGTTCACAAACTTCAATTATCATAATATAACATATTGCTGTTTTTTTTTCATTTTAATACAGGGTTTTAGATGTTGTATTTGAATCATCTCAGAACTGCTCGTATAGTTTTTTGACATTTATAAACGGTACAACAAAAAATGATCCAGTGCTTCAACAATATTGCGATTTAGTTGTCCCTAAAGTAATGAACTTTACCAGCAACCTGTATTTGATAATCCATTTTCAAGGAGCATATAATTATTGGGGATTTAAATTGGCATACACTTACGGTATGTATAATTCAAATCCTTGAAACGTATTTCAAATTGGAAAAATAATGTGAATTTTTTATATTCTAGAATTTTAAAAATACGAAAAAAGCAATTACAGTAGGTTATTTGCATATGTATAATGTAATGCTAGTTGTTTTTTTTTTAAAGTTAATTTAACTATAGATTATACCTATAATTATATAAAACTTAACTAAATCTAAATTATATAATATAATTATAAACTTATTTATTATTGACTGATGATATGATTTTTACCCGCAGATTGAATGCCTGCCGGCTAAAATCTTCAGGGATCTATTTTTCACTTTTAAAATTTCATTCTAAGAAAAAGTGTTTGCACATTTTAAGGGAGCAAACACAATGGTAAAACCAAATCAAGAGTTATATTATGATTGTTACTGTGAGATAACATGAGTTTCTTAATTAATATCATTCATACATCAAGGGTTTATAAGTAATTGGTTATTATAACTCAATTACGTTTCTATACATATTTTTTAAATTAAATAATTCAGTACGTAATCAATAGTAGCACTTTTTAATGCAACTACATGTCGTAGTCAAATAATAAGCGCATTTTAAGATATTGAAAACATAAAAATATTTTTAAATGGGTTGTGAGAAAACTTAATACCTAATGGTCAAAAGATTCTGAATTATATGAATGTATACTTTTATGTGTTTTAAAGTTATCTAAAAACCATGTATACAAATGTAAGACAGTTCAATTCCTTTAATGCGTGTATGATACATGCTTAAAAAGTCAAAAGATGTACTGTTTTTTATGATTGATTTAATATGCAAATAAACGGGATAATTACTTTATTTTAACACATTTCTGTCTGGTTGTGGGTTTTCTAAAAATCAAATTTGTAGCCGACTAAATTTAAATAAATTACAATAAATTGCACTAATATTCAATTTGCTTTTATGTCTTGTCATTTTTTCGAGAGGAAGTATTTTTTTGTAATTCTGTATAAATCAAAGTTGTAGCCTACTAAATTGAAATAAATTACAATAAATTGCACTAATATTCAATTTGATTTTATGTTTTGTCATTGGTAATCTAGGAAGTTTTTTTTCTTTTTCTTTTAATTATGTAACTTGTCAAAAAATTTATTTTTATATCGCCTATGTTCATTATTATTTCAAAATTGGTGTCCTCTTGTAAAGATTTAAAATGTTTATCTATCTTTAACTAAATGTGATCTGATATTTCAGTTTTCAAATATGCTATACTTAACACTGGGCAAGCAAATTATTTTATAAACACATTTTGCATGTATGAAACAAATATAATACAATTTAAAAAAATAAATCTTTAGTCAATCATGTATTGGTATGAATAAACGTTTTAACAACCATCAAGATGTATGATAAAAACATGTACAATTTGTAATCTCAAAAAAGAATTTAAATTACTATGTATTACTTTATAAATATTGATTTCCCAGTTGTTTTAATACAACATTCAGTATTCCCCTTCAAACTATGTTAAAGAAGCTGTACATAACATCAATTTTATTGAGCTTTTCTTGAAATATTTTCACAGATAATGTAAGTTAATGATTTAATAATTTAGTTCACATGAACAACCTGGTATAATAAATATCATTGCCTATATAACTCCGCAGAAATTATGTCACTTAATAGCAATTGAAAAAATCAACCTTGTTTTTCAGAAAGAAGAAAAAAAGAGAAAATTTTTTTTTTTAAATGTCAACAAATTGTTTGTGTATCTGAATTGATTATTTAATAACTATAGTACTTGGAATACTTGCAAACAGGACCTTTTGATCATTCTTATTATTTTCTGCTTCCCTCTAAAAACATCGATTTATGACTGTGTTTTAGAACTCAATAAATGATTTCCAGCCTCCTATATTTTTTGTCTAAAACATTCCGGTTCGTGACATTTTTTCCCATCTCATCCTCATCTTTCCCTATTTATTCTACTCCAGCGTATGTATACTCATAATGTAAACTCTCTGTCTGAGATTGTGTCCTTTCGCAGTTTATTCCTATTATATTGATCTCCACTGGTGCGTGTTTGTGTAACTACAGAAAGGAGGCGCATTGACAAACTATGGCCCCTTTGGCGGAATATTATTTTTGCCCACCCCCCCCCCCCCCCACCCCCCTATACTCTACCCCCCCCCCCCCTTCGATTTTTTTACGTTAATGAAAAAACACCACCCAACAGGCACAAGTATGAAAGGGCTGCTTTTTTACAAAGTCACTGTTGCTGAATTTTTATTTTAGGGTCACAAAATTGGTGATGAAAACATTTTAATCAATCCATAAAGTCAGTCAGTGGAATCTGCTTCAACCTAGAAAATTAATCTTTCTAATTTACTTGCATGTAGCATGTTGTTTATAAACATGCGGCACTAGTTTCTAAAATCAAGTTTGACACTGGCAAAGGCTTAATGAGATTACTGTGGAAGGGTGAATTGTGATGGTGGGTTTACATAGAGTCGTTGCTGTAGCTATGAAGACATACCAGTTCTCAGCTCAAACATACTCTCCATATCACTTGTTTGAAATTGATAACATTCATACCTGTTATTGCAAAAACTTGATTTTTTTTATAAAGAACTGTATTATTTTCACTAAACATTTGATGCTATATTATTTGCACTGATAAGCATAACTAAATTACAATCCTTTTTTTTCTAGTGTTTTTATCTGGGAATTTAAAAAAATAAAAATTAAATAAAAACTCTTTTGTCATATATTCTTAAAACAAAAATAAGCTTCGTACCGACAATTAAACAACAGATACACTGTTAAACAAACACATCCAGTGTTGGGTCAGAATTCCACAAACATCCACTCACGATATAATTACAGGGTACACAGTAGGGATGGACTGTAGGTGACACGTTCAAAGAGACTGACCGCTTTGACAGGACAATAGTAGCCTTTATACTGACCAGTAGCCTGGGTTGTTAGCGCCAGGGGGGATAATTTGTTAGGTCAAAAGTTTTGAGCTCTTTGTGCCGTGGGAATAGCTAGGGTGTTAGAACAGGGGTATAAATACAGGCAGGTTAGTTAGTCTCGCTCTCTCTCGCACAAGCGCTCTTGACGTTAGCGGTTAGGGGAAGCCTCAATTATTCAGCGAATTAATAAACAGCACAAACTAAGAAGGTCTCCTGTTCCGTTGTATATTTTAATGTAGCTGACTCGGGTAGAATCATTAAATACCCCTAGACAACGACGGCCTTATTGGCTAGTGCCCGAGTCAGTGTCAGCAACGTATTCGGCCGGCGACTAAGCAACCGGACGGCAACATCGTAGTCCGGTCTGCAACATCCAGTTATGTAACACGTCCTTCAGAAACTGATAGATCGGCTGTGTATAACCTGTACCCAAACATCCTGATATTAAATGGCTTAAACTAATGAATATTTATTTGGTTGAGACCTATAAACAACATAAACCAGAAAATTATTTAAACAACTCATAATACTAAAATGTACGTTGTGTTAACGCAGATTGTGTGTTGAAAACACGAGACAAAATAATTCCGCTCAACCTAAAACTTATAAATACGTCTTTATCGAAAAACGTGTTGCTCACTAATGTACCTTAGTAAAATAAAGATTCCTCTTTAGACCTAGCGATCCATTGGGCAGACGAAGTAGAGTTCATATGTTTATTGACAACATCATATGAAGGGAAGGTGTGGTCTACACTATGCCCAGCCGCCTTTACTTCCCCTTACATGAGTTGCCCTTCTGAGCTGGATGCTCACTTAGGTTCTAATTGACTTTGACCCGGATTCAAACTCGAGACTTTCTGTTTAGCAGCCTAACGCTCTACGCCGTCCCATATTGTACTCTAAGGAGACGTTTATATATAAATCCACGTACTGGTTTATTGCTTAAATCACGTTGCTTGCCCAGAAGTTAGCTGCAACATAAAGACAATGAAGAAACAGCTAAAACTATTTGATGCATCATTGTAAGACGTTGGCTTAACCGTTTTCAACACTCTATTATAGAAACCACGGGACAGAGTGGTCTAGTGATAGAGAGCTGGACTGCTAACCTGTAAGTCTCGAGTTCGAATCCGGGTTCAAGTCAGTAGAACCGTCCCTGAGTCCACCCAACTCTGATGGGTACCTAACTTACGTTAGGGAAAGTAAAGGCGGCTATGCATAGTTCTGACCACACTATCTCTTTATATGCCGAGATCACAGAAACAAGTGAACTCTACTTCACTTGCCCCATAGACCGTCAGGTTTGAAAGGGAAACTACTTTACTTTACTTTTTTTATTATAGAAACCAGAGTACAAATACCGTATTAAACTCGATTGAAACATTCAGAATTGTAGTAAATTACAACACATGAAGTCCGAAAGGTTAATAGTAAACTTCACTTTCTAAACGTTATCTCATTTTACAGGACATGAAATGTAAATACCATTATAGCCTAGTGTGCTATACAAATAATATTTAAAAATAAGCCTCGGCCAAATAAGAAGCTACAAAAAATTTTAATAGTATTTAGATATTGTAAATGTAGATTTTTAACAGTCAATAAACATTTTTGATTAAAAACTAGTGTTATCTTTATTTTTTCCAAGCTGGTAGTTATACTGTTCAAAACCTTCCGATTGTAAAACAGTTATTTTTAACACAAAGAATACACAATTTAGCTGAAAAAACAATAAAAACGTTTATAAAATAAATCAGAATAATAAAAAATAAAAAAATAAAAGTAAAATAAAATCAACAGTTGCCTTAAATTGTTAAAGTTGTTTTAAATGTGTATTAAAACTGTTTACCGCTTCACACGACTGCTAAGCCGAACGTCCCGAGTTGTAATCCGGGTCAGCTCTAATAGGTACATACCTCACGTTAGGGAAAGTTAAGGCGGCTGGGCATAGTGCTGAGCACACTATCCTTGCTTATGCCAAGGTCACAGAAACAGGTCAAATCTGCCTCACTTGCCCAATGGGCCGTCATGTTCGAAAGGGGAATATACTTTTTTTTACTGTTTACTGTAAAATTATCTATCAATGTAAAGTCGTTGGAGGCAAATAAGGTTTTGGATTAAATACATCACTAGGTTAAAAATAACTAATAAATTAAAATTCTTTATGATAAGGGGACGTTATCCAGGGAAAATAGTTTAAGCAAGATGTTACCTCCCATTATATATATAATATCCCATTGTTTATATATATATATATATATATATATATATATATATATATATATATATATATATATATATATATATATTAATATATATTAATATATATTAATATATATTAATATATATGTATATGGTGACCGGAGAAGTGATCTTACGACAAATTATTTCAAACTAAATTTCTAAGACAAAATATCTCACGGACAAAATATCTCAGGTAAACATATTATATCAGAACAAAGGATTCAATTTTAAATGCCCCCCCCCCCAACACAATATGTGAGAAAAATACCTCACGGTAAAACAGTTATAAAAGAAAAATCGTTTACAAGAAAACTATTATAATTTCCCCCAATATATTTTTACAGGTTTGTTCCCTTGCTTATTCAAACACTGCTGGATGCTCGGACTACTTCTATGCCAGTGGCCAGTGTATCCTCTATGTTTACAAAGAAGAAGTTCCACGTACAGTATCACAACATGGTTATACTACCTCTTACGTTGCATGTCAATCGATTAATTGTAAGTACAATTCTTTAGATATCAGTTTGGATTAAATTGACTTACAAAAAGTCTAAATCGTTTTAAACCAAACAAAAATAATCTGCAAATATGGAACGAATTCGAAAACACTAGTTGACATGGGAATATAAATATGTAACATTAGAAAATAGTAACTACTACTGCTATTATATGTATAACATTAATTTTATTATTCTTTTAATTCCCTCAGAGTCAAATAGCCTGTTTCGGACAACTTTCACATGATGGCACGTTATTGCTGTATGCGTTTAATATCTATAATCAACCAATATTGAATAATAAATACTAGCTTTAAACCAAAAATAAGCACTTTAAAAATCTAAGCATTCTGAAGATTTTTTAGGATGTGTTGGTCGTCTAGAAAGAAATAATTACTTAAATGTATGTATGTTAGTACTGCTCTAATTATAATAAACAGTATTACCTCGTGATACGAGTGACCCGATATTAGGGATTTTTTGAGCAACGAGTTTTTGAGCGGGCTAAAATGTTCTCTGGCACGCAAGCAAAAGATGAGATACCAGTAACCGGATTAGCGTGGTTAACACTTTTTGGAAAAGATACACCCCCGATGTACTGATTGTGTATTTATTTTCAAAACATTCTGAAACGGGAGAGAAAATCTAACCTCCTTTTACAAGTTTATTTTAAGGGCCGGTGTGGAAAGGTGAGGAAAATTGAGGAAAGCGAGGCGAAAAAATACCAGCCTAGAGAGAAGCAGTGACCAAAATTAAGGGGTTAGGCTCCAGAAAAAAAAAAACTTTTTAATTAAAATATTGTATTGATTTCTTTGTGTATATCTAAGTTAGGGTACTTAATAAGGGAAAACAATTCCATGCATCAGGGACTCTTTTGAAAATATGGTTGCGATAGCAACGGCGGCAATCTTGAAAAAAAAACTTTTCTGGAGTTCTAAAATTCATAAACTAACATATATATCGGATATATAATCATTGATCCTCCTTGTACTAACACTAATAGAGTCAGCTGGCTAGCGTTTGTAACATAACTCTATCCAGAAATATTAATTTTTAATTTACATAATTTGGCGTGGCGAAATTCCATTGAAATAAATGCTAAATTCAATGGAATTTCACCAAACATTTTTTCGAAAATTTGAAGGAAAAAAATATCTCCAGCTGTTTTTCGGTTACAAAAACTAGTCAGCTGACTCTATTGGTGTTAGTACAAGAAGTCAATGTCAATGCATCAAACAGCATACCTATAGCATTGACAGAAGAAGCCCTAGAAGAAGTGGATCGATTTACCTACCTTGGAAATATTATAGATAAGCAGGGTTGGACAGAAGCAGACATAAAAATAAGGACGGTAAAGACAAGAGCAGTCTTCAATCAACTAAAAAATGTTTGGGGTTCTGGAGATTTAACCCTTGGGATAAAAATCCGGATCTTCAACACACTAGTAAAACCTGTTTTACTCTATGTAGCTAAGACATGGAGAATAACTGCTATAAATAAGAAGAAAATGCAATCATTTATAAACGCATGGCTCAGAAAGATCCTGCGAAAGGACAAATCAACTGCCAATTGAAGTAGAGATCCTCCAGATAAAATGGAAATTGATTGGCCACACACTCAGGAAGCCTGTATACAGCATAACAAGACAGGCCCTCACCTGGAATCCACAAGGCAAGAGGAGGAGAGGCAGACCAAGAAAGACCTGGAGACGTGACCTGGAAAAAGACACCAAGACGATTGGATACACTTGGGGACAGTTGGAGAGACTAGCCCAGGACAGAGATGTCTGGAAAGATCCTGTCAGTGGCCTATGTCAAACATAACATAACCTAACAAGAAGTTTTATATGTTACTTTAGAAAATTTTAGAACTCCACAAAAGATAGTTTTTTCCAAGATGGCCGCCGTTTCCATGGCAACCATATTTTCAGAAGAGTCCCTGGTACATGCAAATATTTTCCCTTAAGTACCCTTACTTATACATACACAATTAATTAAAAAAGCTTACTCACTAAAAAGTATTTTTCCCCGTTGTTTTTTCTGGAGCTTACCCCCGAGGCGACAAAGACCAGTCTAAAGAAAATAAGAGACAAAAATTAAACGAAAGTAACAAAACATTTTAAAGTAACATTAAAGTTCAGGTGTGGTAGATACAGTTTTAAATTCCGTTAAGCTTCAAACATAAAGTGAAGCGCTAAAATTTAACGAGTAAGTGAATTTAAGTGACTTGAAGAGCTCAGCATTGACAGAGAGAAAGAGAACTTCCTTTCCTTCCTTATACGGAAACCGGCTCAGAAGGCTGACTTCCATCAGCCAGGCAGGCCTCAGTGTAGCAAACTCCGACCACAAGAGTTTCCCACACATCGGTCGCTACTTCCGTGGGCTCTCACCGGGCTTTCCTTCCCCACCCACCCGACGCGGGACATCGTCCCACCGCCTGGTACCCAGCTTGATCGTGGGGGGCATTCCGCCAGATCAAAACCCTCTAGCTGCTGTAATCTGCCACTGGCCATTCCGCACCCACTAGGGGGACATGAGTTTGGTCGGACCAGTGGCATTATTCCGAAGCCCCGTTAAGGCCGCCGCTTAAAGTCAAAAGATCTGGTTGCGGACTTTTGGTTCCCGGCAGTCTTGCACCTCTCCTCCCCCACGCTATTATGTGGGGGACTTGGGAGTCCGACGTACCAGGCTCTTCGGAAGAGCCGAACGCATACAGCAGCTCTACTCGGCCAGATCAAAAACCTCTAGCTGCTGTTGGCTACCGCTAGCCATCCCGCACCCACTAGGGGGGTCATGAGCTTGGTCCGACTAGTGGCACACATCCGAAACCACGTAAAGGCCGCAGCTTAAAGTCAAGACTTCTGGTTAGGGTCGAGAGCAAAACCCTTCTTGGTTCCCGGCAGTCTTGCATCTCTCCTCCCCCACGCTATTTAGAGCAAGCAACGGAGATTCACCCGTCTAGTGCGGACAAAGAAAGAGAACTAAGTGAAGCTCCTCCGACCCAAAGTAGGCCTACACTTCCACCACCAATTTACGTAAGAAAAAGTATTGGTAGTTGAAGTGTGCTTTACTTTGTGCAGGATAGAATTGGATGCTCCCTAAACTGCTAAAATTTGTATCTGTTTTCAAGAAATATGCCTGTTATGGACTTGTTAGATGGCTCTGTCTCTAAACATTTTTACATCAAGTGCGGTGTAGAGTAGAGATGTGTGCAAGCGCCTACACTTTTTGGCATTTTTCCATTATTTAGAGAATAGCTTTAGAGTAACTGTAAGACGAAGCCCGTTTTCGTTGTTATGAAAAATAAAATAATCGGAAAGCTTGACCTTATTCGTTAATTTGTTTTTTGCTGATGACGCTGCCCTCAATTCAGAAATTATTTCACAGGACTTTTCTTATTTTCCTGAAATTAGCAGCGTACATATCATTCTCAGTGCGACAAGACAAAATTTATGTGCCCATGTATTATGCATTCAAATGCCTAAAATATCACTGCTTGTGTGGGTATGTTCACTTGATTATTTTTTTTAAAATGCTTACAGTAATTTTGGTAAACACTTGTGAAGGAGTGGATTTTAACAGCAAACGACGAAAAAGGAAATCTTAAATGTTAAATATTCATTTTATGTCCATTCGGTTTAACTTATGAATTACATATAATTGTAACTTTAAGAGGCACCACGTGTGGGGAGTTGACTTGAGCAGCAGATAAATAAAACTTCTGTTAGCTGATCATCGATCGTTTATTTAATATTGTTATCCACCCACCTCCCCCCCCCCCCTTATTATCGAGTTTTGTATTTTTAAAATTAAATTAAAATAAAAACCATAAATGAATATTAGATGCATTATATTATTGTATTATCATCGGAGATAAATGTATCTAGTATCACTGCTCTGGAAACGGGTTAAAACGTTGCTACTAGATTTGCCACTACCCACACATACACAAAAACCAGCTAAACAAACATACATTGTGAATTAAATAAAAGCTTAAAAAAGAAAAACCATTTTCAGAGCTCAGTGTTTATTACAACATTTCGCGTTTATTCTCCAGTTTGGTTACTTTTCAGCAATTCGCTACCCCCAATTGCATCAGCAGCACGACCAAAACGCAAATAGGAAGTTACTCCCTGTGACCTGAGATAAAAATATATTTATAAATTTCATTGTATCAAATTGAAAAATACATTTCTCTTTTATCCCCTTACGACCTGTAATAAGGCCAGGACATCAAAACTTAATTAGAAATCCGAGATGGAGCTCCTTAGACGATAAGATTATTAACTTTGCTGTCCTTTCGGCACAATGTGCAACTGAGTTTTCCCAAATTTATTCTCTAGGTTTCATTCCGTATACACTGATATAACCAATAGATGGATCATCACTCATGTAATCAACGCTCTTCATTTGACGCAAATTACGTGCGTATGAGAGTAAACTGGTGCTTCTTCAAAGCAGCAAAAATAATACAAAGCTGAATAGTAACAACCATATGTTGTCGTACAATTCCTACTATGTGAGCATTTTCCTGTACGACAGCGAGTGCCGATCATCAGGAGCGCAGGCTGAATATGTTTCCTGTGCGCTAAGATGCAACTTGGATGTCTCATGAGATTATATCTCAAACCAAGCCGTCATGGATCAAGTCCACTGCCTATGTGTGCTGGAAATGATAACACTAATCATATTAAGGCTATGTATTGTCCAAAAGGACGTCCAGAACGGTAATCGTATCAATAGTACCAGAGACACTAGACGACCACAACTACAATCTTCTGCAATAAGTAGGGTAGATCAGCCAAGACAGTGCCTGCGCCAATAAAATAAAATGAGATTCTCCGGGCGCGCATCCATTGTCTTTTGAGGCCAACGGAGCTTTGTACAACAGAATTCAACATTCGTGCAAATTTGGTCTGTCTTTCTGTCGTCATAAACCGATTCTTTTCATACTTGGCATATGGGTAGGTACCCGATGACAATTTAATCTGACATCAAATTTCATTTTATTGGATAATAGTTGGATCTCTCAAATTTATTTAGTACATTTTAATTAATTAATTAAAAATAATTAGGCGTCCAAATAAGAATATTTTTATGTCAGATTACGTAATCAATCATGACAGCCACGTATTCAGCTGTAGGTGTTATGTAAAAAAAATTATGAACAAAATATTAAGTGTAGCTGACACGAAATATTGTGTAGTTTTTTAAAAGCGTAGTATGAATGTTTAGCTCTGTTTATTGGTGTATGAGCTTTTATTTTACACTTCATACCCTCGTTCACATTAACCAGGATTTGTTTACTTACATAATTAGCACTACAACAATCACTTTCAAGAGCAGGTAAAGCAAAATATTCATCCTTCTTGTCTTTGTGTTGTTACTACTTTCGAAATATACACATACATTAAACAGTCAACGTATTTTGAATTTTGCTGAACTAAGCAGCGTATATTTGTTATTTCAATAATAAACTAAACTCTGTATATTAATTATTTAAGTTCAAACAGGACACAAATTGCAAAAAAGCAAATTAACAATTAACATGCAAACACTGAGATAAATATATATATATATATATATATATATATATATATATATATATATATATATATATATATATATATATATGTATGTATATATATATATATATATATATATATATATATATAGGCCTATATATATATATATATATATATATTATATATATATATATATATTAAATATATATATATATATATATATATATATATATATGTATGTATATAAAATATAAAACCATATAATACCATGTAATAAACAAATATAGGAAATTACACTTCCGTGTAATGGTGTAATATTCCTAGATCTTCCGCAAACAAAGTTTTTTCTATAATCTGAGCTAAGCGAAGCTGAGCTAAGCGAAGATGAGCTAAGCGAAGCTGAGCTAAGCTAAGCTGAGCTGAGCTAAGCTAAGCTGAGCTAAGCTAAGCTGAGCTTAGCTAAGCTGAGCTAAGCTGAGCTAAGCTAAGCTGAGCTAAACTAAGCTGAGCTAAGCTAAGCTGAGCTAAGCTAAGCTGAGCTAAGCTAAGCTAAGCTGAGCTAAGCTAAGCTAAGCTGAGCTAAGCTAAGCTGAGCTAAGCTGAGCTGAGCTAAGCTGAGCTGAGCTAAGCTGAGCTGAGCTAAGCTAAGCTAAGCTGAGCTAAGCTAAGCTGAGCTAAGCTAAGCTGAGCTAAGCTAAGCTGAGCTGAGCTGAGCTAAGCTGAGCTGAGCTGAGCTAAGCTAAGCTAAGCTGAGCTAAGCTAAGCTGAGCTAAGCTAAGCTGAGCTAAGCTGAGCTGAGCTAAGCTGAGCTGAGCTAAGCTGAGCTGAGCTGAGCTAAGCTGAGCTGAGCTAAGCTGAGCTGAGCTAAGCTAAGCTGAGCTAAGCTAAGCTGAGCTAAGCTAAGCTGAGCTAAGCTAAGCTGAGCTAAGCTAAGCTGAGCTAAGCTAAGCTAAGCTAAGCTAAGCTGAGCTAAGCTAAGCTAAGCTAAGCTAAGCTAAGCTAAGCTAAGCTAAGCTAAGCTAATTGCCGCGCCGGGTGACACCCGACCTCGCTACGCCACTGATTATACTAATACAAGTATGCGAATGTGGCATATATTTAAATATAGGCTTATGTAGGCCGACACACATACACACAGACACACACACATATATATATATATATATATATATATATATATATATATATATATATATATATATATATATAGATATATATATATAGATATATATATAATCGGCCGGAACTTTATTAGCTTACTAAACGTAAACTGGGATTATATGTACTTCATAAATTAAACAGATTGGACATAAAATTGTTATATAAACATTTAAGATTCAAGTTTTCGTCATTCGTTTCTAAAACTCACTATTTCACAAATGTTTATCAAAATTAATGTAAGCACTTTAAAAAAAAATCAAGTAAACAAAATCATCATTAGTTTACTGCAGGGGGTGGTGTGGTTTGGTGGTGGGTAAAACTGGGAGTTCTTGCTCCAGAGTGGAATGGGGATGTCCTGGGTATAATTGACAGAGGGGGGAGAAAAGTCCTAGACCCGTTTCAGATTTTGCAGTTTCAGTTAGCAGGTTAGCGTTTGAACTGTGAACAATGAAATCAAATCCATAACTACAGCCAAATTCACCGCTGTTAACACATTTTGCTATTCCGTCTATGCTGGATTGTCAGTCCATGTTTTTGCTATATATCTATACAAATGTAAAGAAAATAATAACACCATTTTACATTGAACCATTTTCCATATGCAAGCAGTTGAAAATACGTTTCTCATTAATATTATCAGGTTGTAATGCTTTGTGTAGGAATAATATGCGCTTATTGGAATGGCTTAAGAGCTTCAATGTACAAGATCTCTTGTAATATAATTTAGTAATAAGGGTTAGAGTAAGGATAGGGATAGGCGGAAGGGGAGGGAGAATCATCAGTTGTGTTCAAATGAAGCTAGCCATACAGTAATATCAAACTTACATTTAATAACACAACTAAATAAAATGCAACTGATCCACTGATAATTAATACTGGCTACGTTATGTAGAATTTCTTTCAGTAATATAATATAAAACATATTTGCAACAACATAGCTAATTAAAATGGCACTGATCCACATTAAATTAGTACTGGCTGTATCACGATATTTGTTTTTAGAGAATAACAAATAACTTGAGCACCAAATGAGAAAAGAATATCTTGACCCTTTTAGAACCACAGTGTACTACAATACCTAGGTAGGCCTATGTACAACGAAGTTCACAGACAAATGCGCATTCTTAAAACTGCACTATGGAAAACTGCGCAAATGCAAACTAATTAGACTTAGAGACAAAAAAAAATCATATTTCGTGAACATATTATGTTTTATTATGCTAAAATTTATATGTGATTGTTTTTGTTTATGTCTATAAATACTCGATTAGAGAAAAATAATTGCCCATGTGCACTTCTTTTTTCGCCACAAATTATTCTCCTGTTGTGTGGTTTAACATTTGTGGTCCATACTTTCTTGTTTGTCTACTTATTAACCAGCTGCCATCGTGACGTTGTTTATGCTCTGAACAGTGTTTCTGCCAGACAATTTTTTCCGAGGGAGCACTTGATATTTCCGAGGGCGGGGGGGGGGGGGCTGACGGTTTGGAGACACTGGTAAAAGTATATGTTTTCTATATGAATTTCATATCGTTAGGGGTGGGGGCGGTAGACTTTCTTTGAAGGGACTCTCTACAACCCCCCCCCCCCGAAGAGATGATTGGTAGAAACTCTGGCTCTGAAGGACAATGAAAGAAGAAGCAAGAGTTCTGAATTTACTTGGGCTTTTACAAAGGAGCCACCCATAACTGAGTCCTGTGGAGAAGTTTAGCTGCAGTTCATTAAAGAGTATGTCAAGTCAAGCTCTTTTGTAAAGAAACCAATCAAAACAATAGTATGGTACTCGGGGTATCAAAGCAGACAATTTTAGTGTCGGTCTTATTTGTCCTTCAATACACTGCTAGCTCGTTATATTAAAGTTTCAAATTGTATTTCATGAAAGGGGAGGCGTGATCGGATGATTGAGCTAACGACTGATAAACCAAAAGTCTGGAGTTAAGATCCTAAGACGTTCCTGAGAATTGTATATAGCCTATGTTCTCTTCTGATGAAAACATCGACCTTATCAGGACATTACTGACGATTAGGTTGAGTAGCGAAAAATACACACAGTAGCCATACTACTTGTTATCAAAACAAAGACTATAAGAACAAACCGAATTTATAAAGTTCAAACGGATTCTGTGTTCTGTATGTGGCGGGCGGACGGACCCGTTGCAAACATGCCTATTGTACAAAAACTCGACATGATTGTTATAGTGTAATATAGCATAATAGTAAAATATAAACACGAAATTAACAACATTTTCATCAAACATATTTGAACATACCGAATGCCTGCTTTACAACATAAGCCAGCACAATAAAAGGTTACCCCGATACCCCTATAGTGCGGTATTATTATTAATATTTGTATCTGATACGTTAACTTTTAAGTACATTTCAATTTTGTTTCTAAATCGTAATCCTTGTTGATTAATTAGAGACATTACTTTTTCGAAAATTAATTTTCGCATTCCTGTAACTGTTTCTTACACAACGTTGACCATCCCAGCTTAAACGAGGCATGAAACTTAAATGTCCATCACTACACATAAAGCTGTCCTAAGCTTTTTCTCCAAGTCGATCACCTGACAAGACACTAACCTCATCATCATAATCTTTCAGTTAGACACAGTTTGTGAGGAAGAAACAAATGAAAGGGAACACAAAAAAAACTACGATGACGTCATGGAATCGGAACTTCAACTGATAAGATGAACTATCCCCATTCATCTATGACGTCGCATATAGGCCTTCATCACATTTTTATCACATGTCTACGGCATAGGCTATATCTTGACTTGTTGAAGTGAAATTATTTTTTAAAATTTCTACACCAAGTCAACACCTATTTATTCTTATTTTATATATTCATTCAATGCTGAGTTAGTTTATCAAAAAGACACTACAATTCACAAAATACCGCAGTAGGAAAGATGAGAATTTTCAGACTCATAGGAGACTAGCCTAGTCTCTCGTGACTACAGACAGGATGTCAATGATAAACATATATATATATATATATATATATATATATATATATATATATATATATATATATATATATACATGTATATATATATACATATTTAAAATATAACCGTTTCCTTTAAATTAAGTAAATAAGCCCTTCGTATTTCTATCTTAAAACCCAAATACAAAGAATAGTAATATGTTTTATATGTGTTGCCATCACTGATTCAATCGGGATTACCATCCTATTTTATATTTCGCCCATTATAAAACTAATATATTTTCCTGTTCGTGTCCAAAACAAGTGAGTTAGATGCAATAGAGTACAGCTGTTTCAGTGAACTTGGTATATAATGGATTATGTGGTCAGAAGTTTAGATGAAGTAGGTAGCTGTGCTTACTCAGTGACGCTCTACAGACTTGAATAGAATTCGAACTCGAGACTTTTGGGTTAGCAGTCTAGCGCTCTGATAAAGTAACCAACTGGTATTTAACACACCAGTGTGGTTATTGTAAAATCGTGAGCAAAATTATTGATTTAGATCAAGTGCAACATAGTTAAGTTGTTACACTTACATAGCCATTCTTTTAAATTCTACAACAACTAGTGTGTTCATTCTTCCTCCATAGAGTTAAACATGTACAATAGAAAATATAAACACAAAATTAAACAACATTTTCAACAAAAATATGTGAACATACAGAGTGCTTACTTTACAACATAAGGTGAACACATACAATAAAATGCTAACCTGGTACCCATATGAGTGCTGTATTATTAAAAATCATTTGTATCTGATACGTTAACTTGTGACTAAATAGCAATTTTGTTTCTAAATCATAATCCTTATTATTTATGTACGTATATCCCTGGCTTACAGTCGTTGATTAATTAGAAACGTCACGTTTTCGAAAACCTCTCCATTCGAAAATCAATTTTCTCATTCCTGTAACTAAGCCGTTCATAACGTTGACCATCCCTGCTTGACCCACGCCTAACACGTCAATGACCTTCGCCTCACATAAAGCTGTCCTAAGCTTTTTCTACAAGTCGATCATCTGACAAGACACTAACCTCATCATCATAATCTTTCAGTTAGACACAGTTTGTGAGGAAGAAACAGATAAAAGGTAACACAAAAATTACAATGACGACATGAAATCGTAACTTCAACTGATAAGATGAACTATCTCCATTCACCCAAGGTGTCGCATAGAGAACTACATGACATTTTTATCACATTTCTACGTAATAGGCTACAGCCTAACGTACTGAAGTGAATTGAATGTCTACACCGAGTCCACACCTATTTATATATTTAAAAAAAAATACTTTTCATTCAATGCTGAGTTAGTTTCGCTAAAAAGACACTACAATGCATAAAATGCCTAAGTAGCAAAGATAAGAGTAACTGCTAAGACTAGTTCCCAAAGTGAAGAGAAGCAAGACGCATTTCCTATTGACAATGCTATACATGCTTGATAGAAATTATGGTGTAGTATTTTCAAATAATTACTTGATACTCACAGGAGACTAGCATATATATATATATATATATATATATATATATATATATATATATAGATCAGGACAAATGATCTCAGACAAAATATCTCAGACAAAATATCTCACGGACAAATGATCTCAGGACAAATGATCTCAGGACAAATGATCTCAAGGACAAATGATCTCACGGACATAAGATACCAGGACAAAATATACCAGGACAAATGATATCATGGACAAATGAACTCAGACAAAATATCTCACACAAAATATCTCACACCTGAATTTTAATAGATACAGCACTACGACTTAATAATACTGATTGCTCAGCTTGAACTGGGGAATCAATAACACTGAAATTCAAAATTGGTGTTATATAAAAAAATTGAATTAACAACACATTCATTAAAGTTTAATTTTTAATATTTATTTTTACACTTACTCCTACTTTAAATAGAGAAGCACGGATTAACTAAAAAAAGATGTGAAACCTATGTATATATATATATATATATATATATATATATATATATATATATATATATATATATATATATATATATATGTATGTATAGGCCGCATAGTGAAAGTTTGGTTAGAAAAAAGTTATCTCCATACAAAGAGCTTTCTAAAAGTTTTTGAAAATTTTTGACTAATTGTTACATAAAGAACAAAATTACTTGAAGCATTAACTTGATAAATTGATTTAAGAAAAGCATCTATAACTGAGAAACCTTCAACGAAATCGGAAAACTAGTTATCAGTAAAGTAATGTAAAATGTGTTTGAAGGTATTACAACAAATACAATCACACAGAAACAGATCGACAGCGTGATTTTAATGTTTCTAAAGTCTTTGTTTCCTTTTGATTTTGATATTGATGTATCCATTTTCTTCACAGTATTTTGTGACTCTTTTAATTTAAAAAGTATTGACGATGTACATATAAGTATAGTCACGGTCGGTAGGACAACAGAATACGCTCCAATGATCCCAACATTGTAAATGTTAAACAAATCCATCCTGTACTTTAGAAATATGCCGTAGTCAAGTATTGGTACTGTTTTATTAGTTGTATCGTCATATTTCCACGTATAACTATACATAAAACCTCTGGGAACATACAATATAGCTGAAAAAAGAAAAACTCCAACTATAACAACTGTAATTCGAAATGTTGTTATAAATCTGGAAGCAGAAAAAGGAAAAACCACACCTATCATTCTCTATACAGCTATTATAGTTGCCATTTGAACACTCATGCAAATAGCATATTGGTTCCATCCGAAAACATATACACCAAAATAGACATATTTGTAGAAGCCTGCTTCTAAATTAAAGTATTGTAAAATTTCTGCGAGTTGCCGCCATAATTGTGTCAAGGAGAAGAACAAATCCGACACAGCTAATGCTGTTAAGTTAATATTGGTTGTTTCCCCTAATCCGTTATGCACAATTATAACAATGGTTAGGATATTCCCGATAACTCCAGCAAAGTTTAGAACTGTGATCATAATAAAGTTGACACTTACATTGACAATATTTAGCACATCATCAGAAACATCAACAAATGTCAGTGAGTTCAAGTCTGAGGTTTTGTTAGTGTTTTCCATTTTCATCAAAACACTGCATTAAAAAAAAACAACTAAATTTCAATCACAAAATTAATATAAGGGTTAATTTAAAAAATGTTATTTAACAAATTATTTTAAATATATTTCCGATTGTGTAGATGTTTATGACACACACAAAACTATATGTGTTACAATTTTGGATTTAAAGTCTATTACATGTTTCGAGGCGTGCAAATTGTGTATTAAAACGCACATTCAAACTTCTAAGTAAACAGGCAAATAAATTATATCTTATGTTTACTCTTTTCAAAGAGTATTTTTAAACATTTAGGCTACTTTTTGTTCCGTAATAAAATTATTTAACTGTTGACTATAATACGCATGTGTAAGCTACGTAGAGAGGTTAATATTGAAGGTTGTCTGAGTATTTTTACCACGCATTTAAATATATTCAGGCTTTTATTTGCAAATATAAAATACAAACAAAAATAATTTTAAGTTGTAAATAGGTATTGCAGAAATTGCACCTTTAAACAGATCTTTAACAAAACATTCAATTAAAAAAATAAGACACAATTATAAGTATTGCTGTAATTATGCACATTATTTGTTATTAATCTCAAAGACGAAAATAACGGTTAAGTTGATACCGTAAGTCAACATTGAAAAGCATCGACCAATATTTAAACACGCTATAATTTCAGTTAACTGCGTCTTATTAAAAAGAACATACAGTACTACAAATCCTAGCAATTAGCGAAATTGAAGGTTTGTATGTAAATAAAAAAGCTGATGATCTCAAAATATATTTTATTTTCTCAGTCAGTTCCAATTTAGACAGAAATTATGCTGTTACAATCATGTTAATATTCATTATATTTTCATAAAATAAAAAACCAGCAATTCTCATCATTTTTATGTAATTACATACAGCAGCTACAACAGAGATTACAAGACTTGGTTTTCCGACAAATAATAAATGTCTATTTTTTTATGGAGAGATATTTTGATAAAAGAGTTACACCATAGTTTTAAGATTGATTTTAATTTGTAATTAAACATTATCATGTATAGTTGTTCTTATCAAAGTAATCTAATCTAATTTTTCTCTCTGTCGCCCTCTCTCTCTCTTCTCTCTCTCTCTCGTCCCAATATATATATATATATATATATATATATATATATATGTATATATGAATATATATATTTATATATATATATATATATATATATATATATATATATATATATATATATATATATATATATATATATATATATATATATATATATATATACATATATTGTGACCTACTTAGGTCTTTTTATTTATTTGTATTATTTAGTTTGCCTGAGAGTTATGTAGTTGACCTTGGGAGAGTTGTCAGTTCACCGGTACGAATCGGTCAACTGAACTCCGTCACGTCTTGTGACTTGGATTTTAATCGTTATCAGAACCTCGGCCAATGGTTGTTTAGTATTAAAGATCCTTAACCGATCCTCGACCAATGGCCTGGCATATTTGTATGGTCATTCCAGTACTTATGATATTGTTTAAGTGTGATATTTCACCAAGTTGTGTGATTATTTAAATGATTATGAGATGTGCATAAATTAAAATAGTAGTTGTCAGTTTAACCTAAGTTGAGTTTCATCTATCCTACGTGTCAATACCCCTAGACTGTTGATACAAGCCCACGTAGACGTAGGTGGCTCATACTGTCCAGAAGGTTTTTGTCTGACTACTGTAAACGAACCTGGGGCGTTCGCCGACTCTGCGTTCGACAGACGGCGTCCGTTACAATATATATATATATATATATATATATATATATATATATATATATATATATATATATGTATATATATATATATATATATATATATATATATATATATATATATATATATATATATATATACTACGGCTTAAGCTGATAAAATAGTGTTGTACGTTGTCAAGTAGAAGTTGTAAACGACTTATTTTTTTATATTTTTATAATTATCGTAAGTTTAAAAATAATTAAATGTGTTAGTTTCTATGTACATAATTCTCTACATGGGGACCAAGCGGGACACTACCACCACCACAACGTAAACACGACTTGCTTCCCCTCCCTTGCTCTCCAGGTATATCGCTACCATCCCCCTCCCCACCAATCTGGGGAGTTGTGAGCCGGATGGAATTAGTGACAGCTATTTGGGGCAGATAATTTATTATTTAAACGATTTGAAACGAAGGGAGGGTAGCAATTTCTGCTTGATCTTTTCATTGTCGTCTGTAAACTGTCGTCCTGGACTGCTGCTTTTGGAGGAGGGGGGGGGGGGGTAATTCACAAAAATATGAATTGCTGATTAGCTGAAAATAAAACAACTAGATTGCGCGGGTCGGCTCGTCCTTTAGATTCAGCTTTAAAAGTTTAAACTTGATAAATAGTATATGTTGTTTTTTTTTCAAGAAATACGCTTATCTAATATAATATTACGAGCCGGCCCGCGGCATAACATACGCCGCTATTTAGTTGTTTCTAATTTTCAATAATTCATAATTTATGAATTCGACAGTACCAACGCTGACACTGCAAATATTTCTTTAAAACACTATAAGTAGCTCGTTAAGGACCATAACCCCCCCCCCCCCTTCCCCCCCCCCCCTACGTTTAAAATCGTTGGCTCTGCTTGTAAACATTTAGAGTGAACACAGCTCACTAAAACCATGTAGGGGTGGGGAGGTAGGGAGAGCGTTTGCAGCTTGTTTTCTAACGGCTCGAAGAGGAGAATTATATATATAGATGGATCGAGTTATCTCACATATAGATGAAACACTGAATAAAAAAAAATCAGTTTATATTAAATTAATTCATTCATCTTTTTTATTCTCTTTTTTATCTCATTATGTATGATAACTATGTAACATTATTTCTTTATTCCACATTTTTAGTGCTATGTTACTGCTATGTGTTATTGAATTGTTTTATTTGTTTAAACGGCCAATGTGAAAAAAGGCCTTTGTGCCTACAATTGTAACCGTTTTTTGAATAAATTTGAATTTAAACCTTTTAATAAATTTAATATGATCACTTATATTTATTATCCACTTTAAATCACCTTGTTTAGAAATAATTCTTTAAGGGATTACTTAATAATAAGAAGCAAGATAACACCTTTAACATGAATATTAAAGCAGTATTGCTTTTTGTTTCGGATATTGAGGGTTACCTAAACAAATACATACAGGATAAAGTCGTTCACAAACATAATATGTCTACGGCAGAACCTCAAGAAAAGATGGCCAGACAAAATATTAAATGAAGATCTTTGGCTACTAACCAAACAGTAGCCCGTCGAAGGGAATGGATATGACAGCCCCTGAGAAGGGGAGAGGACATAGTCACGAGCAAACACTAGAATGGAAACCCCCGGGGGTGAAGAGGAAAATATGCGTGCCGAGAAAATCCTGGAGGAGCACAGTTAAAGAGGAAGAGTTTAAATAGAGCTGCTAAAAAACTGAACCCGATAGACAAGTGTGACTGCAGCCTTTTGCTCCTTAGGGGGCCAAAAAGAATTAAGTCATTATTGAACTGTATATGCAATCTTAGATATAAATGTAATTTATTGGTTTTTGCTATGGCATATAAGTTTGCTGCCTAGCAAGATTATATTGACCCATAGTGCATGTAATTAAGCTAGCGAATCTTTAAGCGAACACCGGTAAAGTCCTCCACATAAACCTGTTTGTAAACATAAATTTAAAAAAATCACCGATGTGTGCTCTAAAACTATTAACATGAGTTATATGAACATTCATTTGATTATCAATTGAGAAATATGGGTCCCATTATTGCTGTTACAAGAAGAGCTATCCCCCCCCCTCCATACACCTCTCTTCTCTACTATTTAAAACAGTGTTTTTCAACCATATTCAACCCTTTCAGGAAGTTGTTTATTAGGCTTCGATTTGACGACTGCTTGTTAAAAGCCTCTTTTAACTGTTCCAATAATTGCTGGGAAAACTCTTTTCCGCTTATTAAAGGAGTGTTATTGGATCATATTTAAAACATTAAAATATTTAAACTATTTTTATAGGCCTTCCGAGTAAGCTTTTTAATGGAATGCCGCCCATCTTTATTCGACTTTTAAAACTATATGTGAAACCATTTTTGAATACTGAAATGATTGTTAGCAGGCCTTAACTTAACTATTTAAACGAGTTTTATAGCTCCTTCCTCCCCAATTAGCCATTAAAGGTTAGGTTAGCCTGTCGTCCCTTCTGGGACACGGGCCGCTTACAATAGGGCTGGTAAGTAGGTCACCAACCAGTTCTATGGCTCATGCAGGCTTTATTGAGCCGTAGAACTGGTTGGTGACCTACTTACCAGCCCTATTGGCTATGTAAAGGAGCGTAAAGAGGCATAGAAGTAATTCAAATGTGTGATTTTCTTTCACAAAACAATTCGTATAGTATTTTGTATTTGATATTGTTTTATGCTAAAGTGTAGGTAGTGTCCTTAGAACTTATCATATATATAGTTATCTTTCAACTTTTAGCGATTTCCGGTAACCGGGAAAGGAATTATCTGTATTTTCTATATTGGAAGCCACTGACTCCGATTTCAGAATGCTTTTATTTTAGGATTTGCTTCCATAGACTTTATTCGACCAAGAACCAAACTAAAAGGTAGCAGTTTTTATTTTTATTTTGGAGTTGTCTCTCCTAGAAGAGTGGCTATCGCCAGCTAACTAGAATTATCTGTCCGAGGGTTCGAACTCGAGACTTTTTCGGTTTAGCAACCATGAACTTTATCGACTCGATACGCCGACCCCTCTGTTTCTTTAAAATGTAGGTTTAAGTTGTTGTCTTCAGCTATCAATCGTTATTTGCTTGTGTCACTCCGGACTTTTGGTTTAACAAGTTGGCCTATACAATTTTTCACCCAACACCTCGTTACAAGACGAAGTAAATATTTGTTCATGAAGCTATTTAGCTGCACCAATGGTAGTCGCTTTATCGTAAACTACAATTTTTATAACAACTCTTTTAATTAGAATATATTCCATATGTGTCTTGATGTATATAAATCGGAAGTTTACTCGTGCATTCTAAAAAAAACATTTTAATATAAAACATGCTGATGAATAGCAATTGTATCCCCAAGTTGTCAAAGTGACATTAAAATGTCCTTGTAATGTGACGGTCTGGTAAATGTATAATTGATACGTCTCGGGAAAATCAATAAATACATGACTATGCCTTAGGTAATCTTACATGGAAGAACGAATGAACGAACGAACGAACGAACGATCGAACGAACGAATGAACGAGCAAAAAAACGAGCGAACGATCGAGGAACAAATAAAGGAAGCAAAGATAAAAAGATACAAAGATACAAAGATTCAAAGATACAAAGATACAAAGATACAAATATACAAAGATACAAATATACAAAGATACAAAGATACAAAGATACAAAGATACAAAGATACATAGATACAAAGATGCATAGATGCATAGATACAAAGATACAAAGAAACAAAGATACAAAGAAACAAAGAAACAAAGATACAAAGATACAAAGATACAAAGATACAAAGATACAAAGATGCAAAGATGCAAAGATGCAAAGATGCAAAGATGCAAAGATGCAAAGATGCAAAGATGCAAAGACGCAAAGACGCAAAGATGCAAAGATGCAAAGATGCAAAGATGCAAAGATGCAAAGATGCAAAGATGCAAAGATGCAAAGATGCAAAGATGCAAAGATGCAAAGATGCAAAGATGCAAAGATGCAAAGATGCAAAGATGCAAAGATGCAAAGATGCAAAGATGCAAAGATGCAAAGATGCAAAGATGCAAAGATGCAAAGATGCAAAGATGCGAAGATGCGAAGATGCGAAGATACACAGATACACAGATACACAGATACACAGATACACAGATACACAGATACACAGATACAGAGATACAGAGATACAGAGATACAGAGATACAAAGATACAAAGATACAAAGATACAAAGATACAAAGATACAAAGATACAAAGATGCAAAGATGCAAAGATGCAAAGATGCAAAGATGCAAAGATGCAAAGATGCAAAGATGCAAAGATGCAAAGATGCAAAGATGCAAAGATGCAAAGATGCAAAGATGCAAAGATGCAAAGATGCAAAGATGCAAAGATGCAAAGATGCAAAGATGCAAAGATGCAAAGATGCAAAGATGCAAAGATGCAAAGATGCAAAGATGCAAAGATGCAAAGATACAAAGATACAAAGATACAAAGATACAAAGATACAAAGATACAAAGATACAAAGATACAAAGATACAAAGATATATGATTACTAGATTTGTCTGAACGTTTATTTTTAATTTGAGAGCCTAGAAAGGATCGAGAAATATGTAGAGGGAAGGGGGTAGGGGTGATCCTGACTTTTTTCTGTGGAAATTGACACTAACGTTAATCAAAGTGCCTAAACTCCTACATCAAAAAGACCGTTGTTGTCATCCGAGTTCATGCGTAAGTATCACCCCATCAAACACATTGTAAGTCGGGTTAGATATTTTTTTTACAAAGATACAAAGATACAAAGATACAAAGATACAAAGATACAAAGATACAAAGATACAAAGATACAAAGATACAAAGATACAAAGATACAAAGATACAAAGATACAAAGATGCAAAGATGCAAAGATGCAAAGATGCAAAGATGCAAAGATGCAAAGATGCAAAGATGCAAAGATGCAAAGATGCAAAGATGCAAAGATGCAAAGATGCAAAGATGCAAAGATGCAAAGATGCAAAGATGCAAAGATGCAAAGATGCAAAGATGCAAAGATGCAAAGATGCAAAGATGCAAAGATGCAAAGATGCAAAGATGCAAAGATGCAAAGATGCAAAGATGCAAAGATGCAAAGATGCAAAGATGCAAAGATGCAAAGATGCAAAGATGCAAAGATGCAAAGATGCAAAGATGCAAAGATGCAAAGATGCAAAGATGCAAAGATACAAAGATACAAAGATACAAAGATACAAAGATACAAAGATACAAAGATACAAAGATACAAAGATACAAAGATACAAAGATACACAGATACACAGATACACAGATACACAGATACACAGATACACAGATACACAGATACAAAGATACAAAGATACAAAGATACACAGATACACAGATACACAGATACACAGATTCACAGATACACAGATACACAGATACAAAGATACAGAGATACAAAGATACAAAGATACAAAAATTGTCTTTATTGATTTATGACAAAGCTAATAGTCTTTGATTTAGATTTAGATAGGCTAACACAGTCTTAGGCACGCATAATTTTAATTGAAGCCTGAAATTACTTCAACGGTTTCTGGTTTTGAATATATTAGCATTAAACTTCCCGAGGACGCTAAAATAGCATTTGTCTGTGGCATAAAAAATACGAAACGTGTATTTGACATAACAAAGCGACCATTTTTAATTCTAATTTTTTTTTTAGACTAACATGGAACACAATGATATATGATTACTAGATTTGTCTGAACGTTTATTTTTAATTTGAGAGCGTAGAAAGGATCGAGAAATATGTAGAGGGAAGGGGGTAGGGGTGATCCTGACTTTTTTCTGTGGAAATTGACACTAACGTTAATCAAAGTGCCTAAACTCCTACATCAAAAAGACCGTTGTTGTCATCCGAGTTCATGCGTAAGTATCACCCCATCAAACACATTGTAAGTCGGGTTAGATATTTTTTTACAACAACATAGATAAATAATTTTGATAATATATATAGCTCTATTATCATGGAAAAAGAGTGAATTGAATAGATTTGCGAGTTATAAATAGAAAAAAATATTCTACGTTTAACTTCTTTTAAAATCTTATCTTTAACTATGATTGTGGATAGCATGGTTAAATGTCAGATGAAAAGCTTACTGACCCTGAATAAAGAATTGCAGGACCCATACAAGATGGATGATGCTTGATAAATATCACCTTTTCGACATCTACAGGTCTAAAGAGCTTTACTCTATTTGTACAAGACAGAGAGCATGTCTCTTACCACAACTTTGTGGGAATCTTTGAACGTTTGGCAACAAGAACATGAGCTTATTATCTAAATGTAATTAAAAAGCCTTGTAAGGAATTTAATCTAGACTGCT
The DNA here is from genome assembly GCF_028476545.2 of Physella acuta. Lineage (NCBI taxonomy): Eukaryota > Metazoa > Mollusca > Gastropoda > Physidae > Physella > Physella acuta. Next base: position 59,994 of record NW_026732100.1, on the reverse strand, counting down.
AAACAAATATATATTCAATACACAGATCAAATAAATTTCATTAGGTCATCATGACACAGTTTAGTTCGTTTACATAAAAGCAATTCAAAACAGCACTGCTTCAAAAACATAAGATACGTCAAGATATTTTTAGAAATAAAAACTCAAGAATCTTGATACATGGTATCTTTCACGGTCTGGTACTACCTTAAGAGTTGCAGGCACGTCGATTTGATTTTAGTTTTCTATTTATTTTAAACCTGAATAAGCGTGAAGATTTGTGCTCGGTTCAATGTTTTATTAGCGTCAGGACGACGTCAAATATACACAGCTGTGTCTTTTAATTTAATTTGCGAATCAAATTAATATTAGCAAATTTCAACATAAAAAATAAGGTAAGATTGTAGTTTAAACATGGAATTATGCCAACGTATAAACCTACGCCTATAATTTAACCTAGAGGGCGTACCGATATTTGAACCGTTACCTGTGTTTAAAGTTGTGCATATGTTTAGGAGGCGTTTATGTCCGCAAACGATATATATATACATATATATATATATATATATATATATATATATATATATATATATATATATATACATATATATATATAAATATATAAATATATATATATATATATATATATATATATATATATATATATATATATATATATATATACATATTTATATATATACAAATTTACCAGTTCTTACAGAGCCACAAACGTTTTTTTTAATAATTAGGATTAGGTATATATGCATATATATATATATATATATATATATATATATATATATATATATATATATATATATATATATATATATATATATATATATAATTAATATATATATATATATATATATATATATATATATATATATATATATATATATAATTTAAATATATAGCTTTAAATATGAAATAATATTTATTCATATTTTTTTTTAAATACACATGTGTCGCACAATACATATTATAGTATTTTTGTAGCTCTGCTAAAAAAAATTAGTAATCCAATAATATAGCTATAATCATTGAATATTTACATTAGTAACATCAATGGGAGCATTGACATTTCTTGCCGTTTGAAAGTTTGCTTAAATCTGGCTCATAACTTCTGTTTTAAGTTTCAAGCACGCCTCTAGATTTTTAGTTGTTAGTTGGCTTCTTACTTAACTTGTTATTATATTCATGTAAGAGAACTCTTGCTAGCACGAATATGTTGACCTAAAGATCGTCAGCACTCCAGATGTCAACTTCTCCAAGTTACTGTACCATCCTGCAAATCTATTCCATGCGTCACATTTGAGTGCCTCAAATCGCGATATTTCTTTTAGAGCTGTCCAGTTGTGCAGCGTAACGTGCATGTTTTACTGGACCTTCAACTATTTTTACTTACTCTTGAGTTCTGTGAATTTTCCTCTCCACAAATGAGTCGTTTTTAAATCCAGCAATTGCATTTAAAGCATAACACTGTTATTAACAGCATCAATTTCAAATAGCTCAAAGTTAATCTTATTTGTTTTTGTGTTGAGAGAGTCTACTATGAACGTCAAAGTACTTGCATTTATTTGAATTGTTCAAATCTCTCAGTGAATCCATCTTTCGTTTTGTTTGTTGTAATGCTGAAGCTATTCATGCTAATCGTTGCATTGGTTTCATGAAATTTGTTTTCAGATTTTCCGAAATCAAGTAATTTACCGCTCTCCGTGTCTTCAACAAAAAAAAAAAACTTATTTATTTTCGAAACATCCACTTCTCAAGCAAGGCATAGGCTGAGTTTTCTTTTCCTTGCAGATTTACATCTAGCTAATTTAGTTTCTTTGTGATATCCACCATATAGATTTTCTAGATAAATCAATAAAACTCTAGATTCTATGTAAAATATTATAAATATACAAATAATGCAAGACCCAACTTACGAGTTGAAGAATAACACAAGGTAACTATTAACACAGGATATGGCACTTAGGTAATCAACACAACCTACTAGATTTTAAATTGAAGCACAGAAAAATACGTAAAGCACAGGTAATTAAGGAAAAATGCTGCTTAACTTATGAAATACAACATGGCGTCGTACATGGCATTCTATCTCGGTAAAATGTCTGGTCAACTGCCACGAGAGAAGAACATTCCAGGTATTTATGCGACCCCAGAATCATGGGATGTTCACCTAAAAGTCAAAAGACTATTGGGTAGGGAATCGCCAAAGTACGAATCAACCAATCGAAATTGTTGGTGAATTTCACCACATAGCGTGATGGAAATTTCCTCTGGATTTCATCACAGACCACTCAAGATCGATTGTATAATAGTAAAATTAAATAATAAAAAAGAAAATACCTAAGTAGGTCACATAATGACGTTATCAATACTTGATAATAAAGAAACATTACCGCTTAATTTATTTGTCTAATCTTAAAAGTGGTCTGCATTAGTTTCTTTCAGGCCTCTCTTTTGGTAGTGGGCAGAGTGTCCCCCCCCCCCCAATGAACGTCAAACTACCCCCTTCCCTCCCAACAAAATAGAATTTATATAGAACTTATATAATTCATATAGAAAATATATACTTTTACCAGTGTCAGCCTCCCTCCCCCCATCCCACGGAGAATTTAACCCGGACCCGCGAAAATTTAAATAACCCAAGAGAAAAAGTTCTGAAAGAAACGCGTCTGAGGTTAAGCGGCTGAAAGTAGGAAACGGGTCGAGATTATAGACGTCAGGATTTGTCCGTGTGACCTGTGTTTCTTTAAGCCGTTTTCACTCCAGTGAGGGGGAAGCACTGGAATTTTCGGGGGGGGGGGCGGGGTGGGGGTGGTGACTATTTTTTTTTCCGGGGAGTGACGGATACTGGTAAAAGTATATATTTTCCATATACATTTTATTTTGTTCAAGGGGCGGTAAAGTTTCTTCAGGGGGTTCAGTTCCAACCCCCTGCCCCCGAAGATGGTCAGAAACAAAGTCTGAATACAGCGTTTACCTAGTTTGAGCAAGATTTAGGGGTTTGACTACGATAACTAACAAGACATATCGTAACATCTACCCTCTAAGTTACATATATTAATAGGCCACTATCATAATTAATTTTTTTAGTATCTCACGAGTAATATTTTATTTAATCACAATGGAATGACAATATTAAGAAGAAGAAGATTTAAATTGTTATTAATTTGTATAACTTGCCTGTTGTCTGAGAGGTTACGCTCTGCATGGTTGAATTTGTTATTTATCATATAAACGGGTTTACGACTAATGTCCGAAAGATACTTGCCCGAACGACGTTTGCTTGAATGCCGTTGGCTCGAATGGTTAATGTCTACTTAGTAATATACAATATTAACACATTTGTTACTTTATACATCCGTGTCAATTTTTAGAAGAATATTTCAACATTTTTAACATATCGTTAGTAAACTTTTAAAATTACATATTTTAAAAGACACATTTTTCAATAACAATTGCTACACCACACAACAGTTATTTTATTTTCTCTGTGGTGATGTTCAGCAAAATTTATAAACATTTGTTTACTACTCCATCTAAAACGTATCTTTGTTCTAAACTAATCTAAACGACTGGACAGTGAGGTTTTACTATTATAAAGTAGTATATTTATTTTAAAAAGACAGTTACTGATATACATATAATTATATTGTTGCACATACAAATTACTTTACAGTGGTTAATATTAAAAATATAAAATCAACAGCATATTTTACTATAGCATACTTTTTTATTTTATTTTTGTATTCAGAAAACTAAAAGTAGCGGGTGTATTCCATAACTATAAAGACAGACAGTATTTTGCTTGTAATTGTACAAGATGAAAGAAGACAAACATTAATGATAACCAATTGCATTGACTATTTAATAATACATACTTACTTTATCAAAGAGCTGTACGATTAAATAAAATACCATATATTCGTAAAGTCGTGTATTGTAAGCTTCTCGACAGAGAAAATAAACTCTAATTAAAATAAGATACATACATTTTAAAAGTTAAAAAGTAAATAGTCCTCAACAAAGCAGAAATTAAATTAATCGCCGCTCAACCAATGCGCATTATTTTCTTTGGCAATATTAAAGTTAGGTTTAGAAATTATTTTTATATAAATTCTGTTACATTTACATGAAACAAATGCTTCGATTTTTGTTTTAATATATATCTATGTAATTCAAATGCTGTGTACTCTCATAAAGCTAATCATTTGAGTTAAATTTAACTTTACTGAACAGCATAACGTTTTTTTTTACAAATACGAACCCCCAATGCAACACAGAATAAACATGGATTACCGTGGTACAGGTACAATGTATTTTAAATTAAAAAAAATATTTTGCTGTGAGATATTTTGTCCGAGATATTTTGTCTGAGATATTTTGTCTGATATATTTTGTCTGAGATCATTTGTCTGAGATCATTTGTCCTGAGATCATTTGTCCTGATATGATTTGTCCTTGAGATATTTTGTCTGGGATAATTTGTCTGAGATCACTTGTCCTGCCACGTATATATATATATATATATATATATATATATATATATATATATATATATATATATATATATATATAGGTGTGTTGCCACGATCTCAAATGGTGTCAGGGACGTAGAGCGCACTCTCGGAAGTTCTGGTTACAATACCTTTTTCGGGCCGCGTACGATTCTTAGGTTAAATCAAAGAATGTCGTTTGCTAATGTGTCAAAGATTCTCTCTTAACTGACATGTTTCCAATAAGTCAAAAACACTCATATATGCTGCAATCTATTGAGCTGTCTCTATGATACCTTTTACCTAGGAATTAGGAATGTTTATTTTTTTAACTCAGCAGGTTTCTTTTATTTTTACAATTACTATGACGTTTGAGTTAAATGATTGAATCTATCCAGTGGTATATTTTTATTTAAATAATTCTTAATAGACCACTTTTAAATTAAAAGATTTATTAATATCTTGCTAGAGATACTCTATGCAATTGTAAATGCATTAAAAAATACTTATTTAAATTTTTTTATAATAGTGCGCCTACGCAGAGTTATTTCCCTTTTTACCTTTTTCTATAGTCTCCACGTGAACAATTTTTTGTTTTATTTTCCATAGGCTTAGTTGTCCCAGCAATTTTTACACATTTTGCAAGACTTTGTCCCCTTAATACAACCCCGTCGATATTTTGTCCTTTTAATTATTTAAAAATTCTGTGCAACTTGCTGTTATAAACAGTGAGATCGACTATGGATAGTATGGGGTACTATAGTCGTTCACCGAATCGAATCAGGCGAGGCAGATGGAACTCCGGCATTGTGTGATTTTGTGCTGATGGCTATCCTGTGAGCACTATGGTACTTACGTTCCTTTTAAACAGAACAAACTTCAATACTGACACGTTGGCAAACGACATTCGATGATTAAACCGAGCCAGGGTCCGTACGAGGTGCCCCTGAGGTAGTTTAACAGGGTGCTCCAGTAAGCGGCTCTGTATTTATCGGACACCTGGGCGGTCGTCAAAGTGTATTCTACATCACTTTTACGGAGAGTGATTAGCGTACACAAAAGGCTTTCATAGAACACGCACTTGAGTGTGCTGAGCGATAGTATGGGCAAATACGTGCCCCTAAAACTTCAAGAAATAAATCGCGGGCATTGTTTACATTGAAATAACCAAGTTTTTCAAAAGAAGTTAAGCGTGTAAGAACATGGGATAGGTAACACATTGATGAAACCCTCTAAAAATATTTCGAGAGACATTCTTTTGAGACCTTGGTCCTTACACCTTCTATTGGATCGCAATAAATCTGTGGGGATTTGATGAGAATATTCCAGGGAGATTACAAACAAATTCAATTCTGTATGGCCGGCAGGGTACGAGGCTTTTTTCTCTATATTCGTTACACACAAAAAGTAGGATGCAGTTTTGCAGCGTATATCCCATTGCAATCAAACTTTTAAGAAAAAATGTCTGTGAATGTTTCTGCGAAAAGGAAAATAAAAGTTCTTATGGGCGTCGCCCGGGAGGATGCGATTGTTCTGAAAATAGGCTATACACTAAGCACACGATGGGTTACAAAGATTGATATTTAAAGCATTGGGCTCCACAATTAGCACTATGGCGCCTATGTTCGTTTTAAAGTGTGCGTTACGTTAGGAGGTTCTGTGATTTTTTTTTAACGGAAGGTATATGTGTGCGTTTATTCTTTATGTAAAATTATTACAATTCAGAACTCACAGGAAGATATGTGCGAAAACAAAATAATTGAATGCATTTTTCCTCAATATACTGTATATAAAAAAAAAGAATTCAGTTTGCCGCTCAGAGTTCCCTAAGCTGTCTAGTTTGGATTTCGGTTCTGACTTGTAACGTCCTTGAGTCTACCCAGGTCTAATAGTTGCTGACGTTAGGGAAAGTAAAGGCGGCTGGGCATGGTGTTGAGGTCATAGTAACACATTAACTCTATTTCATCTGCCCCATGTGATATATATATATATATATATATATATATATATATATAAAGTATTATTCTCGTAAGGACATTAAATTGGTAGTCAGTAAGTAAAGTTCCTTTTCGAACCTGACGATCCATGGGGCTAGTGAAGTAGAGTTCACCTGTTTCTGTGACCTTGGAGTATGAAGGGAAAGTGTAGTCAGCACTACGCAGAGCAGCCTTTCCTTAACAGCAGATAGACACTCGTTAGAGCTAGGTGGACTCAGGGACAATATAAGTACTTGAAGCTGTATCCGAACTCGAGACTTTCAGGTTAACAGTCTACCCTCTAGCATTCAATTACTCCCTACGATAAATTTGGCTTTAAGTTATCAATATTATTTTTCTAGGGTCACTCGTTTTAAAATATTTCCCTAAACTTGGTGGAGAAAAAACAGAAATTTTATAGCTGTTTTAATTTATTCTTATAGCAAAATTATTTCCGTGAATAAAGTGTTAAGACTGTTATTTTTTGCTAAAACTTGGAACATCATATTAGTCTGTAAAACAATTTTTTTAGTCCATAGTATAAGGCTCAGGGGAAAAATATTAAAAAATAAAGAACGAGCTCAGAAAAGTTACGGGTAGTGGGGTGGAAATCTTCCTGAAATAGTATTTGTCTGGCTCTATTCAAAAAAAAATTAAAAAAAAGATATATTAAAGTGTATTTGCTTGCGCCGTTAAATTTAAATTACTATTGGATGAAATATAAGTTGCCCTGTTGTTTCCATTCATTTTATTCCTTTCTAGCGCATCTGTCGCTCGATAGTGCGATCTCAGATGAAAGGAAATTCAATGAAAGTCGTCATGACAACATTGGAACTTTTAATTTATTTTATTGAAGAAAATATTTGAAATTTTAATTTAATTTATTTATTTTAGTGCTCCATGATTAACTATTTTTTTTACCCACTGGTACACGAATACTACAGTTTTTTCAACAAGACACCGACTCTCCACATATAGTCATACTTACCAAACTGTGGGAGTAAGGAATGCGTTATCTGTTGTGCATTTTAGAAGTATGATCGTTTTATATATATATATATATAAATCGAGTTATTTAAATGAAAACATATCCTCCGCCATATTTCTTGAATCTTGTAGAAGTTGGTTTATCCATACTACTGCCTAGATTCCCACTGTTAGCAATTTGAAAGCCTTGAGATTACGTAGATCAACTTCCGCTATGATGAGGTAAAAAAAAACTAATAGAGGCGTCGCGAAGCAGGGGCGGGGGTGCGGACTGCACCGGGTAACAACATTTAGGGGATGACATTATTGCGAAAAATTATATATAGAAAAAAAAAGTATATAGAAGAAAAAATGTTTTTTCCAGTTCAATTAATAAGAGTTAATTCACATGTTTTAATAACTCACAATAGATAACCAAAGGACGATGTATGTATGTAGTTACACGTAGACAAGCTCATATGCATATTATTTTATTGCTTTTATTTTCAGCATATCTTGGAATCTGTTTTGAATAATACATATCTGCAATATGGCTGGTAATCAAAGTTTGACAAAAGATATCATTACTCCAGCCTGTGATTTACCTTACGATGTCGTCATTTTAGAAAACATGATCCTAAACTGTATTTTAAGTCCATTTTTGGCTGTTTTTGGAGTATTTGGAAACATCGTTACAATAATTGTCATGACTTACAACGGTTTAAACGATTCAACGAACATTATTTTGACCGGGTTGGCTGTGTCTGACATGTTTTACTCTCTGGCTAACATATGGAGCCTTGTGCCAACAATTACTTCGTACTTTAATGTAGAAGCTGCACTTAACATTGGTGCTTACTATGTAGTTTATCTACTGGGATGGAACCAATATGCTGTGTGCATTAGTGTCCATATGGTGACACTAATCGCTATAGAAAGAATGATTGCTGTATGTTTTCCATTCGTAACTTCATCGGTTCTCAATCCTTACAGGATAAAGTGTTGTGTTATTGCCATTTTTCTGTCTGACGGAATTATTTATATTCCACGAGCTTTTATGTACTATATGACGTGGTCATTTACTACCATGACTAACAGCACTGCGGCAGTTCTTCATCCTACAGAGTTCCTTTTGAGCAAAGGTTTTTTAATTTACGACCAATATTTCGTTGCTATTATAGCTATAATTTTCCCCACTATTACTATAATAATAAGTTCTATCATGATAACAGTAAAACTCAACATTTCATACAAAAACATAAAGAAATTTTCTTCATCTGACGCAGTGTCTAAGCGAGTCAAAGACATCAGATCTGTAAAAATAACCCTCAATTTGTTTACTCGTTATGATATTAGTGTTATTTCCTACAAACTTTTACAATTACACTTCTGAAATTCAATATTTTTTTTCCATAAACTGCTCGCTGTTCATTCGAATTTTAGTGTATTTGATCTACCAAATAAACGCTTCTATTAACTTTATTATTTACGCCCTACTAAGCCATAAATTTACAACAACATATAGGAAGTTGTTTATGTGTGCATGATTAAATTAGAAAATAAACCGGGAGTGATCTCCCCTACTCTTTCTCAAAATTTTCTTATATAACACTTCGGGGATGGCAACTCGGGACCTAGATAATATTTTAAATCCATTTTAATTACTTAAACTTTTTAAAAATATAATAGAATCTCGTAGAAAAAAATTGCACACCAAGTGAAAACCGTACAAAATGTGTATAATAGGGCGGAATATTATTATTACTTTATAAATTCATTTTTGTTGTTTTTTTAAATCGGAAATAGTGTAAATCACTACTCTCTGTCAACGGAAATTACTCAAAGTTTGACATATGGCAGATAATTAGATCTTTTACGGACGTGTGAAATTTCATTTATCTGTCTGAAATAGTGCTCATGTTATAGGCTTGACAAAAATTAAAAAGAGAAAAGTATCGGTTATCGGAAATAGATGAAAAAATGACACAACTTTAATGTAATAGTAATATATGAAATTTCATCAACCCAGCTGTAACGGTACGCAAGTCACCGTGTTCGCAGACACACAAACACACACAGACATATGTACAAGATTGTAAAACTATGTTTTTCCAACTCAGTGAAAAGTAAAAAGTCGAAATAAGCAAAAATCTCATTTTTGTTTTGCACGATTACAATATTTTCTCTATAATTCGTATTAAGTAAAAAAGAAAGAATTAAGCAACGTTTTCAAATACACACACACACACATATATATATATACATATGTATATATATACATATATATATATATATATATATATATATATATATATATATATATATATATATATATATATATATATATATATATATATATATATGTATATATATATATATGTATATATATATATATATATATATATATATATATATATATATATATATATATATATATATATATATATATATATATATATATATATATATATATATATATATATATATATATTTGTATGTATGTATATATATATATATATATATATATATATATATATATATATATATATATATATATATATATATATATATATATATATATATACTTAAACAAAATGACAAATATTGTTGGGGGGGGGTGAGGGACGGTGTTGTAGCTTTTTTTGTATTTCAGTAAATAGATTACACATGACATATATTTGTTTATTTCTATTTGTGATTTCACTACTCAGCTAAATAATTGCATTATGTAAATTGTTCACTATGACTATACATAAAAAATACTTTATGTGTTACAATAATTACTTACATCATATCAGTTGTTTTAACTTTTATTTGACCTTTTTAATCGAGTTTCGCTATGACCAGCACTAAAAAGAATGGATCATGATCAATTTTGACAACTTAGAATTTAAAAAATCTGACCAAAATAAGAATATACGCATTATTTGTTTTTTAATATGACAATTCAAATTGCACTACAATTTCAGAGTTGTAGTTCCAGCTATAGATATTATTATCATAAAACTGTATTTCAAATTTCAAATTCATTGGTTAATATATTAATAAATTGCTAATAAAAGAAAAACACATGTATTCAAAAACAGTATTGTTCTTTATTTATAAACAAAGTTTTTCACACACAAAAAAAATGTTCTGAACATTGTAATAATGCTAACAATGATAACTATAGAAGGTACTAAAGGAATAGCATTTTGATGAAAGATGACATTGTATACTCAAATAGGACAAAACATGAGATGTCAATACTAAGCAATCTCAATTTAACTTAGTATTCACCTTATGGAATTATTATCAAAAGGACCACACAGAAGCAAACTATAAACGTTATTTATATATATATATATATATGAGTTACAAAAAAAAATGGAACTTTTTAATTTTTATTCCTCTTAAACCGTACCATGCATTGTTCATTGTTCTGAACGAGAAGACTTTGTAAGAGTAACCAACATTAGAGAAGACGCATTGTTATGACGGGTAGCTCAATAAATTTGATTTATGGAAATTGCTGCGACTACGCTCCAAACACGTATAAATTCCTTGGAGATCTTTTTTGGAGATCTTTTACAATTTTCATCACTCATGCTTCTTGCTGTTAACCTTCTTCGTGTTGAAAAATACTTGATCACTATTTTGTACTGAATTATCTTTTCTTTGCATTAAATATTTTTCATCATATTGCTGATTTTGTTGCATGTTATCGTTTTGTTTTTCGGTTTAAATATTTTGTTAATTAATTGTAATATTTTATTTACAATCTTTTTTCATTTATTAAACTCTAGTTCATTCGTGTCTTAGCTAGAGTAGATGGCAACATCGTCATCTTTTCCCATTTTTACTACAATACGGGGCAGATGAAGTAGAGCTTATCTGTCTCAATGAGGACATAAGAAGAAGATACATAAGTTTGGTTGACTAAAGAACCTTCTACTAAAAAACCTTCTACTGATAAGAATCCTGATTAGAACATCATCATCTTTAATGTATGTGACAAAGAGGCATGGGGCATATGAAGTAGAGTTCATCTATCTCTATCTCCTCGACATATAAGGTAATAATGTGGTAAGCGCTTTGTCGAGCCGAATGTGTTACACTAACGTGAGTTAAATGGTCTCAATGGCTTTTTATTGATTTGAGCTATATATTGAATGCCGAACGACCCCCTTGATGTTTTGTGAGGTGGTAGAAGAACGACTAGGGGTGTCAGAAAAAACTCGCCATATCCGGGAAAAATCAAGAAATGGGTCAAAACTTACCAATCTTATTTCCGTATATAATTTTTGTATATCATGTGAAAAACAGGATAATTGCAACGCAAAATTTAGGGCACTATAACCACTTTATATCTGGCTAATATTTGCATGCACCTGTATAGACGACTAGGCCGTATTGAAAAACTGTTGATCAGACTCTAAGTCGTCTACGAGCGCTAAAGAATGACCGCGAGTAAAACTGTCCTCATTAGAGATATATGTAAATAAATTGACGAACGATCCCATTAATATTTTGTGAGGTCGTAGACCGACCCTTTAGGGTAACAAAAAGAACATTATTCCCGTAAAAATACAACTTAGGGTCGTTAGATTTGTCCAGATGCCGTATTTTTCAATATAAACAATTGTTAGTGAAAAGTAAACAAAAACTACATCATTTGGTCTATGTGCAGGGGAGGTAACTTTTTCTAAATAATAATTTTAAAATAATATTTAGAAAAGTCTTAAGAAAATACAAAAATCACAAACAAACATTTCGCTATAAATTTAGGTATGTATATACTAAAATTGTAAAAAATTAATTACAAAAGTGAATTTATAGGATATTTGAGTTTTTCTATTAAGGAAGCATTTGCTGTTCTAATAAATGTGCGAGTAATAAGTTTGCGAATACTCCACTAATGTCTGCATGCCATGAAACTACTCAGACTGTTTAAACGTAGGCCCTAAGCTTTTAATATAATAACCAATCACCAATTAATTAATAATTCCAATTCTCAAAAGATTTTGAAAACCTAAGCAAAGCTAGGAAGTATGCCTAGTATATACATATAATTAGAATTATATATATATATATATATATATATATATATATATATATATATATATATATATATATATATATATATGTATATATGCGGGATGGGAGGTGCTCCTTTTTTCGAGAATGTATGTGAGCTACAATAAACAGTTTCTCACAACAAAAATATATGAATGATACACTATAATAACACTGATAGCTTTACTTGTTGTCGTTGTTAAAAACCCATGTTTTATCTCTATAAAAATAAAAACAAAGCCCTCTATTCGGTTAGACTTATGGTTAGACCCCCTATAATGGGTAAAATCCTTTATACTATACCGATATTTTACATTAACAATATGGCAGAACTGAAAACACAATAAAAATTAAAAAGAAGTTAGTTAACGGTAGGCAAAGATCCTGTGGAGAAAACAATTTTAGTGGATCAGTATAAAATTGTGTCGATTAATTATGTGAATATTCAACTTAAATACTTTACTATAATATTTTGAACATATTTCGTTCCTATAGTGTAAGAAGTAAGAAAATAGATTTAATAATAAATTTAAGTCTTTGTATTTTAATATAAATTAATATATTTTAATATAAAAGCATTTTAAATTTCTTTTTAAATTACATAATGTTTAAGATTGAGTTTCATACAAACCATAAGTGTATGCTAATTTAAATGCCCAGAATTTCCAATAGTCCATAAAACGGATAGCCAAATACAGGTCGTTGGTTGAGTTGATTACATCAGGATAATCCAAATCACAAAATGATTTTAGCACTGGATCGTTTGTTGACGAACCGTTGTAAATTATCATATAATCATAGGGGCAAGGTTCAACTGATTCGAATACAAAATCTAAAAACCTGTTTTAGAAATTGTAACAAAATTACATTAAAAACAACATTACTTTTTAATAATAATGCAATATGTTTTAGTTGAAATATTAAAAAGAGCTTGTATAACAGATAAAACTTAAATTACCTTCATTAACACATCTATATTGTTACACACTTTTAACATTTGAATAATTAAAAATAAAATACCATACAGATAGTTATATTACAAAAACAAGCTTTGGAGAAGGATAGGCAGTAATTAATAAGGAATGTATGACAATAGCGGTATACCAATAATAAGAAGTTATGACGGAAAGTATGTAAAAGCTCATTTAATGTAAGTGAAATACAAAGTTGAAAACATTTAAGAATCTCAACAAAATAAAAGTTTAACATAGAAGTCAAAGCACGTTTTATTAGCAGCCAACATATTTTAATGTAATTTTTTACAGTTCTTTGTCTAGTAATCTAGGTTGTGCAGCTTGAAAAAAATTAGTTTTTGTCTTTTAGAGATAAATACAAGCTTGTAATTAAACATTTTTGTTTATTTTTGTGCTATTATAAATGTTTTGAAAAAAAGGTGTCTTTGCAGTGTTATCAAAGCTTTACAATTCCGAATAGTGTAGGTATTTACCTGATAGTTGTTACCATGTGAGGTTTAGCCGGTATACTCCAAAAGCATTCATAATTACTCCAGCTACTATTTGGGTACTGTGGACCAATTATTAGACCTGTATCTTCCGTTACCACTGTGTTGCAGGGAATGTAGTTAGCTGCAAGAACAACAAAATCTATACACAAATATCAACATTAATACAAATACAAATATTTGTGACAAATATTGTAACTAGTTGGCTTGAATGTAAATGAACGTTTACTCACCTTTACATTTAGTGAAATCTGCAGGGTCAATAATGAAACCAGGATCTGGACAAGAGCATGTGGGAGTGCCAGTTGTTAGCGAGTTTTTCTCCTGATATGGTCCGGTGGGAACCTGGCATTCATTACTTTCTGGGAAAATAATGCATGAAATGTCAAGCACACAACGCTAATATAGCGTTCTTAAACAAATAGGCTAAGAGGAAAAAGAAAATAGACTACTAAATAAAACATCAATAATTATTTAAATTTTTTAAAAGCTCTGTTTTTTATTGAAGTCTTTTATAAAATTGAATATTTCTGCAGCAAATAATACTTAGGTCTTTTAAGGTCAGTTTAATATTGTTTCATTTGAGAAAGTAGTTTGAGAGGTGATGAGAGAGGTGTTCTTGTGATTGTGTATGAGAAAAGTGCGTATAATAGGGTAAAAGTAACAGACATTGTGACTTTTCTTGGGTTAAGTGTTTAGAGTAATGAGAAAAATGCAGAAAAATATCTATAAACACATTGGATAGCCTGGATTAATTATTCAAAACCCAATCAATTCGACTTATCATTCATAATGTTTTAAATTTTATAAATAACGTAACTTATATATTGTACCTGATGAGTGAAGTTTATAATTTTGTTTATATTATGATACGTTTAAAAAAATGTACCTGTTAAAATTATAGTGTCTTATACAATTCATGCTGTATACAGTTTTATAATGTGTACAATAGTTTTAAAGAAATTTGATTCCAATGACAGAAAAATGAATGCGTATACAAGTATTGGAAATTTTAAAATGTAATAAGGTCTACTTATTTTTCAACACGTGATTTTAGATATTAGATTAAAAGTATTACTCATTTTATTATTACTTTATATTGTTTTTTTTTTAAATTTAAGAACAAGGTGCATACTAACCGTAAGTGTATATCTACTTTAAATCCACGACAGATCGACTCGTCATTAGAATGGAAGACCATATAGAGATTATGGGAAGAACGGATTGGATCAGGGAAAGACACACTACAATAAACTTGAAGAAGTTGTTCATTTGCTGAAGTCCCATTGAATACCCTTAAGTAGTCTGCATTACAGTTCAGCGATTCTTGTAACTCAAAGTCCAAAAATCTTGATTAAAACACAAGCATATTTAAGTTGAATGATAAGACTGAAAAGATTATGTATTAAATTTACAATTTAAAAAGAAATTTTAACATAATACACAGACGTTGATGTTTGTTGAATTAATTTGACATTTTAGAACTACAAACAAGAAAAGAATCAAACAAATGACATCGCAAATAAACAATTGATGTTAAGTTATACAATCTACAAAAGATCTATTTTGAAATGTAATGTTTTTTTTAATATTAAAATATTTGAGTAAATCTGTCAAGTTGGTGCTGGTAATAAAAATTTAAAAAAAATTAAAATAATTAAATAAATCAATCTATTATATTTTTTATTAACTTTATTGTCACAGATTATATGAGTGTATAAAAAACGATTGGCTTTAATTATATGATCACTAATAACCATTTTTACTGTATGAACCTACTTAATGGTGGTGACCATTCGAGGTTTAGCAGGTATAATCCAAAAACAATCATAATTATAAGGGTAGTACTGTGGGTAGTTCGGGCTAGTTATTAGACCGGTGTTCTCTGTTGCAGTTGTGCGACAAGGAACGTTATTTGCTGTAAGAATAAAAAAGAAATTGTACCGGTATTTACAAAGTAGGCCTACCCAAATGAAATGTGCACTAATGGTTTTACAATGAATTTTTTCTTACCTTTACATCTAGTGTAATCTACGTCATCAATGATGTACCCCGGGTGTGGACATGAGCACGTAAAGCTCCCAAGTGTGTTAGTGCATGTTCGATGGCATGGATTTGTAGGGTTGTCACATTCATTATCTTCTGTAATGCATCGTGTGAACATTTTGTTTGACTTTATTTGAGATGTTCTTTTATATTAACTGATGGAGATTGTTTCATAGATAAAACATTATATAAAGACTTAATTGTCCACCAACACCTACTCATATATTGCCATGTCTTTCTGTCTGTCTAACTGTGTATCTCTATGTCTGTCTATCTGTCTATCTGTCTATCTGTCTATCTGATATTAATTTTGCACGTTGGCAGTGTGGTGGGCTTCTACGCTTGCCAGCTGGCCGATTAACATGCCGACTAGCTGTAATGTTAATTGACTGGTTGACTGATAAAATAATTGAATCATTGACGGTCAGACGGACCGGGTAACTGTTTGAATTATAAATGTAAAAATAAACTTGTAAATTGTTTAGCATTGTAAGGATTTGGTCAAACTTACCGTAATTGTAAAATATTAAAAATCCTTGGGTGACTCTATCATAATCAGAAGAAAATTGTAAATACAAATCTTGAGAAGAACTGATGGTATCAGGGGTATAAGCACCACAATACACATTAAGCAGTGGGTCGTTAGCGGAAGTTCCTCTAAATACTCTAAGATAATCATAGCCGCAGTGTTGCTGAGTTTCTGTTTGAAAATCTAAAAACCTGGATGTAAAAGTAAAACAAAGTTGTTTTAATAAGCCAATAAATTTTTAAAATGCCAAAATATATTTTCAAAACGTTATATGTTATCGTTTAATAGATATGAAACATTAACCGAGTTGTTATTTTTTAAATTTCAACGAAATAGTTTTATAAAGAATAATATTTTGGCTGATAACTACTATTTTTGATATATTTTTCCTGTACGTTTTAAATATTTCTAAATGTTTTGAATACATTTAAAAAAAATTTTTCGGACATGTACATATAGGCCTACTTAATTTGTTTTTAAATAACATTTTCAACGATACGTTATTTTTTTTGATATTTTTTCATGCAATACTTTCAATAGTTTTAAAATCCCGATATTTAAAAACGTGATACTAACCTGATAGTCGTTACCTTTTTTGGGCGGGACGGTATTTTCCAAAAGCAGTTGGAAAAGTGTTGGTATGTATGAGGGTAGTTTGGGCTAATTATCATACCCCATTTTTCTGTTGCCATTGAGTTACAGGGCATGTAGTTTGCTGCAAGAAAACATAGTTCCAACTATATATATATAATTCTCTACTTGGATACCCTTGAAAACACCAAGCTGTAAGCGCGCTCCCTACCACCCCCACCCCTACATGGTCTGGTGAGCTGTGGTTCACGCTAAATATTTACAATCGTAGAGCCGGGTTTAGTGACGACTATTAGGGGCAGATTAATTAGTTTGAAACGATTTTAAACTTAGGGGAGGTAACTAAGAGGAAGCTGCTTTCACGGGGTGGGGGTGGGGTAGGGGTTGGGGAAAGGAGGGGGGGTATCTTCCTTAACGAGCTACTGATAGTGTTTTTAAAGCAAATATATTCAGTGGCAGCATTGGTACAATCGAATTCACAAACTATGAATTACTGAAAAGTAGAAAATAAAACAACTAAATAGCGGCATATAATACGCTGCGGGTCGGCTCATATGAATTAATTAGTGAATTGAGAATCAATCGCGTAAAACTTCCCTATTTGCCATAGGATGTGATGGTCGCCAATTGTGGTTTAGTGCTTTAGGTGCTGACCCTGAGAGACAATGCTGCGTAACAGGACCAAAGTTTATTGGAAGCAGTGAGTCGCGTTACACAAGATACGGCAAATAACGACAGTACTGTAGACAACACGATAGCTTTGACGTAACAATGACTAGCTGTACTCTAGCTCAGTGTCATCGGGTGACAAAAAGAAGGTTGGCAAGGATGATATATATGATGGCAGACGAGGCGTCAACTAAAATCCTAATTAGGATGTCCTAGGATGATTCTAAATATATGTTTGTTCTGCTGAATGTCAAAATTTATCTCTCAGAGGTCATATCACATGGCAAAAAATCTTACAACATAGCTTACAAGAGCAAAATACAACATCATATTGCCGACACAGTTCCCCTAATCAAATTAGATCCTGTTTATTTCCCTTGGCTGGTAACGCATTGATTGGTGTTACAATATAATGCAAGCAACTTTAAAAACAACTGAAGAAGAGTATCATAAATACACGTTTAACTAACCTTTACATGTTCTGTTATCGTTTCCATCAACGATATATCCAGGTTGTCGGCACGAACATTTGTAGCTTCCTATTGTATTTAAACAAATATCCTCGCATGGGTTTATGGCAACGTTACATTCATTAATATCTGGGGAAAAAATATATGTGAGCAAGTAAAACGTGGTACTCTATACTTGATTTAGAGATGTATTTAATAAAAAACCTAAACAGTATACTTACACAAAAATGCCTTGGACTAAATTAGTAGGCCACGTATGATTAAGTTTAGAGAAATGTATTAAAACTTTATTATATTTTGAGTCGTTATAATTTGTCAATTCGCAATATTCAATTAAGGTAAATCACTTCATTCAGTCTCTACTAAACCATTTATCAGTACTTCATGGTATAACATTTTAACATTCCAACAAATATTATTACTTCATTTACATATATACATTGTAAAGCAGAATAGCTTAATAGAATTAGCATATTTTGTACATGTACACCTTCTTTGAGTCGAGCTCAATAAATAACAGAAACAAGTTTTTTTTTAAAACAAGTTTCAATATAAATATATAAATCATTAAAATAAATAATTAATTCGACCTAACAGAATAAATCTGCGTCCCACGTTTTTTTATTATTTTATAATACTTTTTTTTGCATATATACTATTAAAAAGTGCGAGTTAGCTCCCCTAAACTTCTCGTATTTTTATCTTACTGTAGTTGTTGCGATTACACCTATTATAAACTGACTGAATACAACTATATAAAGCAGACATCTATATACGGAGAAATATATAAGAGTAATAATTAATACGATGTGGTGAGAAATATCCATACAAAATACTGCTTTAAGCTGGTTCAAAAGGAATGATGTGATATGTTTTAGTAACATTGTCATTTTTACGAATTGAAATAGTGTCTGACAGAAACTGATATTTTTGCAATGAATCAACATAATTTGGCACTTACAAGAATAATTTAATATGTTTAGTTTCTATGGTCGCTTACCATCACACAAACTGTCATTAATGCTATTTTTGGTGTATCCAGATTTACATGAACATGTATAGCTTCCAGCTGTATTGGTACACATTTGCTGACAGACATTTCTAGTTGTGTCACTACATTCGTCTATGTCTGTGAATAGATTTTAACATATGACATAATAAAGTGAAACTTGTACGGCAAAGCACATATGGCAAGGAGAAAGTTGTCCTTTTTAGATATTACCAATGCCGTATGGTAATGTATAGTAACTCACTGAACAAAACACACGTAATCATACATGGTTATAAATACATTCATTTATTTTACTAGTAAGCTGGTCCTACTTGCGAAATATAACATTTGTTTTTTATGTTACACTTTATAGTATCATGAAATGGAATTTTTTTCGAATTCATACAATATTATTCCGTCACAAATGTACATGTTTTAATAAGTTACCGTTATATTTATTGTGGTTTGTTGTATTTATATTGTAGCCATCTGCTAGTAATTTTTAAACTTAATATTCTTAAATTTATTTCATTTAGTAAGCTCTTACAGCCATTTCAAAGATAATTTTGGTTTCTCGACTTATAAAAAAAATATCTGTTAGCTTAATATGATTAAATATATTATTAATACAAATATTAAAGTGCATTTATAAATTACTGACGTGTTGTATTCAATTGCGCCAACAAGTAAAACATACCAACACATTTGGTGTGGTCTGTTGTGTTGATTAGGTAGCAATCATCACAAGAGCAAATAAAACTTCCAGGTGTATTTCTACAGTGTTGTTCACACACAGGGCTGGTTGTATCGGCACATTCGTTGATTTCTATTTAAAGTTAGTTTATGGTCAAACACAATTTTATTAAATTACTTTAACTCTAAAACTATCTTTTCATTTTAACTATTTTATACTTTGTTTATTTTCAAAATGTGGTTTCTTCTTCTTCTTGATTTTTTTAGTATTCGAATGGATCCTTTCAAATATAATTAAGTATACGTGTCAACTGGTTATGAATCATTGAGGCCATTGACTCAGATTCCAGCCTGTTTTTATTTTTGGAGTTGCTTCAATAGCCTTTGTCCAACGAAGAACAAACTACACGGCAGATGTTGTTTGATTTTGGCTTTGTCTCTCCTAGAAGAGTGGCTGTCGCAAGCTAACAAGCCTCATCAGCCCGAGGGTTCGAACTCGAGACTTTTCGGTTTAGCAACAATGAGCTTTACCGACTCGACCCCGCCGACCCCAAAAAAGTGGTTTTATATTCACGAATATTTTTTTTTCAACACAAGTGGCTTAAAATCAATTATAATTTAATTCTTAACCATGATTTTTCACATGCATAAAGTATGTCCGTTAATAATGCACAACATGGAAAAACTGACCGTCGCATTTGGTGCGGTTAGTTGAATTGATCGTGTAGCCATCTCGACACGTGCATCTAAAGCTTCCATGTGTATTAATACAGTAATGTTCACACACAGGGTTTTTTGCATCGGCACATTCATTGATGTCTAGAAACATGTTCATTTATGAATAGAAATGTTTGTTATCCATCATCTAAAAACAGAGTTAGTTTACATCTGTCTTTTTTTTAATAATATCGTTTACAGTCTATTAAATTTTAAAGACGTTTCTATAATTAAAAATCCAAATATTTTAAAATATTTTCAATTGAATAGTGTTTTATTTTTCATTTTACAATCGTGAAAGGCCATTCGATTATTAATTATAGGTTATTTATATTTAAAAATTAACATATCTGAATTAACACTTAAGTTACACATTTTATTTCCATTTAAAATAAAAGTTGCCAGTCACTGAAGCATGTATTCTATATAAAAATAAGTAAACCATACCATCACATTTGGTATGGTCTGTTGTGTTGATTAGGTAGCCATCATCACAAGAACAAATAAAACTTCCAGGTGTATTTCTACAGTGTTGTTCACACACAGGGTTGGTGGTATCAGCACATTCGTTGATGTCTGGTGAAAAGTTAGTTAAGGATCAAAGATTTTTATTTCAATTACGACATCTATAAAATCCTCTTAGTTTTTCTTGTTTAATAATTTTATACAATCGGCTAACTTTGAAAAATTGTTTCTATACTTGCAAACTCTAATAGTAGATTTTAAAAAAACATTGAAAATATTAAATTCTAAACAAAAATTAGAATATTATATTTATTTAGTTAAATTATTTAAAAAAATAAACGGACCAACACATTTGGTGGGGTCAGTAGTGTTTATGTTGTAGCCATTTCTACACGTGCATCTAAAGCTTCCAGGTGTATTAATACAGAAATGTTCGCACACGGGGTTTTTAGTATCTGCACATTCGTTGATATCTGCAAAATATTTCCAATTATTCCAGTATGTGCTTACTTCACTTTTAATTATATTGTTTTTACAATGCGTTTGTTTAAAATTCGTGTTTGCTTTCGTTTTAAATTGTAAGTTGATAATTTAAATAAAAAATAAAACATATTATAAAGTTTAAAGTGATTGGACGTGTCGAAGGATGATAAAGCGCACGATTGCTTGTCCAAAATCTCGAGCTTGTATCCCTCACTTGAGTCTGTTAACAATTGTTTTGTCCACCCAGTTCATCTAGGTATGAGTATCACGATAAGGAAAATCAAAGTCTCTGAACACTAAATACAGTATGCCTAATAATACCGATGACGAATGGAAGCTACTTCATCTACCCCTTGCGTCTTTTATACTACAACAAAAATATTTATGATCATGAAACTAAACCTATAAAATTTATTTCTTGTATTCACTATTCAGATAGTTGGATGTTTGCTAGAATTGAAATGTAATAAAACAAAATATTTAATGCTCTATTATATTTTCTCTTTAAGTATACAAAATAATTATATTTTATTTTTAATCGTACAAAAATATAAATACAGAATTTAACGAATCCCGATGTTTAACACGATATCGTACGTTAATTTCTGTAGACTAATAGTTGAACACATAAATATTTATATCTATACGTAGTTTTCTATCAACTTTTAAACGATTTCCGGTAAAGGGAAGTCCAGTGTTTGTGTTAAAACAATTACTTAATGTAACAGTTTGGATTGCTATATGTGTTTGAAATTACTGCTTTTTCCCCGAAATATATATATGTAATTAAAACCTGCATATTATACAAAAGCTTACGCTAATATTGTCAATAAATTGAAAAAAGCATTCCTTATTCATTAAACTATTGAATTCCAAAATGTAAAATATCAAATCAAATAAAACTGGTTTAACGTAAATCTAAAAGCAGTTATTTAAACGTTGTATATGTTTTGGTAATGGGGAAAATATAGCTTACCTTCACATGCGTTTGGATTTGCTTTACTGATGTTGTATCCAGGTCTACATGAACACGAGTAGCTGCCAATTGTGTTGGTACATATCTGCTCACATGGTGACAACGATGAAACTTTACATTCGTTAATGTCTGAAAAATAAAATACAGGTTGAAATGCAATAAGAACGTTTTTTTTTAGTTTGTAAAACAAAATTTTACATTACCGCAGTTTCTTGGTTTATCTTGCTATAAAAGCTACATATAAGAGTTATCTGTCATTAATATTATATAGTAAAATATACCATCCATAAAAAAAGTTGTTTATACATTTTTTGACATGACGTTACACCTTATTTTAACCCATGATGTTTAAGACTTACCAGAACATTTATTTGGGTTTGTTTTACAGATGGCGTATCCAGGTTTACAAGAGCACGAGTAGCCTCCAATTGTGTTGGTACATATCTGCTCACATGGAGACTGGTGTCGGTGGGTGCATTCGTTAACATCTAAACAAAAATACACATTCATCAAACGCTTTAAAGTAATGAATTTTAAAAACGTTTCAACAGTTTTCTTTAATTGAAACGTATGTTTACACTTATACAAAGCTACCTAGATTTGCTAATATTAGATAGTTATTTAGACACTACAATATTCTTAAATATTACGAGAGTTATTACTAAAAAGATTCATCAATAGATGTTGTTCTTTATAAATGAATGTGAAATACCCATTTTGTATATACAGCTAAAATCAACATATTTTAAAGTATTAAATTTGCATGTGTTTCAAGTAGGCTATATTTTATTAGATCTGGTTATTTGAAGCATCCTTCTCTAAAATGATACAGAACCGATATGATTTTTAGGCAGTAAAACTTATTACGATTTGATTAAAGTAAAAGTTACTTAACTATTTTTTCATAGATTGTTTCTTAATTTTTTTATTTTAAGACTTATTCGAATAGATTTTCATTTTGTAAATATATTTACCATATAGTTTACGTAAATAACTGTTTAATAGCTAAACTTTTTAGATTATTAACTGTAATCAATATACTTCTACAAAAATAAGAAAAAATAACATATAAAGTATAGTTAGTAAAGTTCCCTTTCAAACCTAACGGTCTATGGGGCAATTGAAGTAGAGTTCACTTGTTTCTGTGAAATCGGCATACGAAGAGATAGTGTAGTAACACTATACCGAGAAAAATTATATATGGAACGGATTATTGCTGGTATTTGGAGTTATATTTCTCGATCATCAATAAAGAGTGAGCTAGCACATATACGTATCTTACCGAGACATCTATAAGGATTGCTCGTACTGATTACGTAGCCATTTCTACATGAACAGGGTCGGCCTCTTTGTAAGTAATGGGTAAAATGCTCACACCGTGGTCTCCAGCACAAAACTGTTGGAAGGGAACACATTAAAAATTAATCTGTAAAGAGGAGAATTAGAGTCCAAGTCTTATTTTGTCCCTGATATAATTACATTTTTTTAAATAACCTTAATGCTAAAGCACTTAGTGTATGTTCGAGTTGCCAATCAACTGCTTAACACGAATACTTTGTTTTAGTGCTGTAACAATTGGCAATGTTTGTTAAGTGTTTTTGAAATTGTTGGTACTTAATCTTGATATATTAAAGTCTCATGGAGCGTGTGTTCGGCATGAAGTTTATAACATAAATGTGTATATGATACCAGCAGCATGATGCCCATAAGTTTCACACAAGCACTGTATAACTTTTGTTTGTTTAATTGCGCTTATCTCGTAATTTAATTTTAAAATAGTGTGTGGCTTTTACATTATGGTTTAACTTTAGTCTTTGACTATAATGTAAATCTAAAACAGTTATTTTAAGATATGTATGGTTGATTTCTGGTATGGGGTAGGCCTATGTCATGTGTAAGTTATTGGAATGTTATATGATAGTATAAACAAACGTTCCGTTTCAGTGCCAAACATACTTTCTGATGTTGATTTATGCTAATGTTTAGATGGAAGATAGACATGTAGGCCTAAACATTTTGAAAATAAGTTACGATTAATTTTTTTCGAGCTAAAAAAACAATTTTGGCCTACATTGTTTTTCTATTGGTTTACAAGCTTATTTTATTATTAATTAATTATCGTTGTCATTTCATTGCCTCTATTATCCATTTAGTGATTCTAGTCAATGTGTAGCATCAGAGATTTTGTATCAGATGTTGAACACTTTTGAGAGCTAATTTTTATGAAAAATTAAAATGAATTTAAATGATTTTCTCCAGTTACCGATTGGATAAGTACTTTTTAAAAATTTAACAACCTTTTCGAAAATCAGTGAAACGGTATTTTCTTATCCTCGTGTTATTTTGACGTTGTATTAATCACATAATAGATTTTAGTTTATTAAATATTTCCCTACAAATAGTAATAACATACGAATT
>NW_026732100.1:0-30000 GCF_028476545.2 Physella acuta | reverse complement strand
TTCGTGTTCGTGTTCGCGTTCGCGTTCGTGATCGTGTTCGCGTTCGTGTTCGTGATCGTGTTCGTGTTGGTGTTGGTGTTGGTGTTGGTGTTGGTTTCGGTTTCGGTGTTGGTGTTGATGTTGATGTTGATGTTGATGTTGATGTTTATGTTTATGTTTATGTTTATGTTTATGTTTATGTTTATGTTTATGTTTATGTTTATGTTTATGTTTATGTTTATGTTTATGTTTATGTTTTTGTTTTTGTTTACGTTTACGTTTACGTTTACGTTTACGTTTACGTTTACGTTTACGTTTACGTTTACGTTTACGTTTACGTTTACGTTTACGTTTACGTTTACGTTTACGTTTACGTTTACGTTTACGTTTACGTTTACGTTTACGTTTACGTTTACGTTTACGTTTACGTTTACGTTTACGTTTACGTTTACGTTTACGTTTACGTTTACGTTTACGTTTACGTTTACGTTTACGTTTACGTTTACGTTTACGTTTACGTTTACGTTTACGTTTACGTTTACGTTTACGTTTACTTTTATGTTTATGTTTATGTTTATGTTTATGTTTATGTTTATGTTTATGTTTATGTTTATGTTTATGTTTATGTTTATGTTTATGTTTATGTTTATGTTTATGTTTATGTTTATGTTTATGTTTATGTTCGTGTTCGTGTTCGTGCTCGTGTTCGTGTTCGTGTTCATGTTCATGTTTATGTTTATGTTCATGTGTATGTTTATGTTTATGTTTATGTTAATGTTTATATCTTTGATAATTTCATTTTCTTTGTCTATGCCTATGCTTACGCTATCGCCTTTGCCTATGTCTACTCTTACTCCTAGGCCCACCTTTCTTCTACGTTTCGCCTACGCCTGCGTCTATGCCTTTGTCTACGTCTTCGTCTACATCGACGTCTATGTCTACGTGTATACGTATGTATATCTTTATATTTAACAGTATGTTTATGTATATCTATATATTTATCTATCTGTATGTATACGTACATGCACATCTTAATTTACGTGCACCTGCACCAACACCTATACATGTACATGGGTTTTTATTTATGAATATAATTTTCCGGAACCTGCTCCTGTATCTGCAACGGCTACGGCACCTACACCCGCATCAGCATCTTTCTGTCTCCGTAACGGTATTCGATTCTGTATTCTCACCTGTACCCTTATACGTACCTTAACCCTTACCCTTTAATAACCCGCTGTGATGTTTGTTTTTATATTGAGATGTATTGTCCTATTGTAATCCACACGTGGGTTATGTGTTTAAATAATAATACTCCTACATTTAATAAGCACCTGCTTAACGATCCATTTTATGAGTCGAGTTTGAAGCATTACTTAATGCCACATTTTAAAGTTTTAATGAAACATGAAACAGCATGCCCTATTTAACTTGTACAATCAATACTATGTTCAAAACTATGTATTAGCTGAAGATATTTGTTCTCACGTGATGAAACTATTACAAAAAACATGTTTATTGCATGTCAATCAGTCTTCTAAATTCAAGTGAGATCCACAGGGTGCAACTCTTTATGATCGACAATCTAAAGACAAAACAGAACGTCTTGCTTGGCTACACGCAGGTAAAGCTGCAAATATTTTCAACAGACGCACTTGTTTAATTTAGCAAAAAAGTTCTCCCTTTGTTGAGCTTTGATAAAACATAACAGACGAGTAGATTTGAATTTTATTGTTGGAACAAGCGAGGATTTTTTTAAATTTTTGCCCTCAAGCAGCAGAACCTGTTAGAAGTGACATGAGTTTATTCTATCAAAAATTTTTAAATCAGATTTTAAAGTTCATTTTGGTGCGTGTTAGAACAGCAACATGATTCCATGTTAGGGATTGAAAATAGTTCTTTAAAATGTCACATGTAGAAATATTTGTTTGACTGTATTTTTATGAGCTCAGCGAAGCATGTGTGTGTGTGTGTGTAAGTGCGTGTGTGTGCTTGCTGATGACACTATTCTCTCTCTCTTCTCTCTCTCTCCATCTCTCTCTCTCTCTTCTCTCTCTCTCTCTATGTATGTGAAGGTTTATTTTAACTTTTTAGTGATCTTCGGTTGTGGAATTGGTACTGTACTTGATTTCGCGTGAACATGATAACATGAGTTCTGTTCCAGTTTGTTAAATGAAATTGTTTAATTATAATATTTTAACTTGGAAAATTTTTCAAAGAAGGTCTAAAATGTGTTCCCATAGAAAACACAGTATAGAACCATAATCAAATATACTTTTGAGCTGGGTTTATGTATGAAAATTATAAAAAAATGATTGTTATAATGATTGCCATGTTATTAGTTAATGAATTTTCCAGTGTAAATGGTACTTTACATAATTAGATGACATGTTTAAAACATACAACCCATCAAGATCTAAGCAAGCTCTACAAGTTGAAAATATTGTCGTCTTGTTCATCTTGCCACAACCCCCACGTCAATTAATTATATCATGTTTACCTGCGTCTCACCTTATCTACAGATCACTTGTAATGTCTGGAGCTGGCCGACCGTAAACTTTGCACCCAGTCACCGACACTTGAACAGTCTAGACGTTACGGCGCATGAAGTTGTATATAATGTATTGTGTAAGCACTTGATCACACGGTAAATTATTGTGATAGCCTTATATATCACTACTCATGTTATTCTTTTGAGGTATATTAGATGGTTTATATATATATATATATATATATATATATATATATATATATATCTATATATATATCTCTCTCTCTCTCTCTCTCTCTCTCTCTCTCTCTCTCTCTCTCTATATATATATATATATATATATATATATATATATATATAACAGCAAGAATAAAATTAAGTATTACAGCAGATGCTTTCCTTGGCAAATAAGATAACAATTTGCAGTGTATGCAGGATAATATGCCTTAACGTTTGATTAATTTTTCAACATTTAATGCTGCATACCGAAGTTCTCATCTCTTTTTACGTGTTTTTTTTATGTTTCTTCCCTATGTCTCTCTTTTTAGGTATGTCTCTCTTTTTAGGTCGGTTTGTATCTCTCTTTCACTATCTACTACACCT
Source organism: Physella acuta (assembly GCF_028476545.2). NCBI lineage: Eukaryota > Metazoa > Mollusca > Gastropoda > Physidae > Physella > Physella acuta. Next base: position 26,927 of record NW_026732100.1, on the reverse strand, counting down.
TTGACAATACATAAACATATCTGAATTCAAAATTTCATAAAAAAATACATTTGAAAACTATCCGTGTCTTGCACGCTGATTAATATATTTTGATTTCTTTCCTATTGACATATCTCTCTCGTAGTATTATACAGCTCAATGCAAATTGACCTGCAAAAGCTACAATGATACATTTATTATTTTAATGTTTTTTTTTAAATTCAGTTTTATGTTCAAATTATTATATTCATCACTTACAGCACTATAATCTGCGATATGAATTTGCAGATTTCAGACTTATAGTTACATGAATTACGAAATTCACAGACGCATTAACTTGATAAACTACTATAATGAAAGCCGCTATAACTCGTTTTGAATTACACGTAAACCAAAGAATGTTTCCCATTTGAAGTACAGAGTTGTTTAAATAAGCTGGGATTTAAACCAAACATATGATACACAAACACATTACAAATGTAATCGTTACACTTTTGGCTTCCTTTATACGTTTCTATTGACATCCGTAGTATGGAATTGTCTTTATATTTTTATTAGATGTTGTCAGGTTAACAATTATTGAAAAAGTGCTGATCGTTATCATTCCTATGGGAATAATTACTGCATACGTCACAATGATATCCGTATTGTAAATGCTAAATAGGTTGTAAATATTTCGTAAAAAGATTCAAGAATCAAGAATTGGAATAGTAGTATTGGATGTGTTAGAGTATGCTCAAGCATGATTAAAGCAATATTTTCAAACCTGTTCATTTGAAAGCTTTAGGTATAAAGCTTGGGCTCTACATTTCTGTTAATAGTTTATGCTATTAACGTTCTAAACAATCAATTATACCGCCCTGTACATCATCTATTAAGCTACACAATTGTTTGGCTGTGTTTTCCGGACTCGTTTCGAGAATTGAACGAAAATATCATACTTGTTTTAAATAATGACTAACTGTTAAAAGCGTGTTATTTAAACCTATCATTTTTTTCAGGTGTTACATAGCTTTAATTAAAAGGAAGCGACATTTTCTGTAGAAGTTAAGATACTTCACGATTTTTTGGCCTTAGATTACACGGACTTATTATGTGTACGCTTATTTCTCTTAAAAAGCTCAACATTTATTCGTAGTATAAATCGACACACAATCTAAAGTTATGCCATGTAATTTACTTTAGTAATAGCCTATTTAAAATAAAAACGCATAACTATTGTAAATGTACGCCATAAAGACTTCCTTAACTGATAATTATAATTGATAATTGCAACTAACATGATAGACAACCCGATGTATATTTTTCTTGATTATATACCATAGGAAATGAATAAAACGCAATCACTAATTTATTACAATTTTCTGCTGAACATTATTGCAATTAAATGGATGCTAAAATCATAATATATCTAAACCTTTGTGTTTTTAGAACTTACAATTTATTGATTTACAAAACATATGACTTTGAAGATGGGCATTAAAAATTACTACTCATCAGTGGCTTAGTGAGGTCGGGTGTCACCCGGTGCGGCAATTAATGGTGTCACCCCCCAGAGGCGTAGCGACCCTTCCCGGGGACAAACTTTCAAATTATCGATTTGCACCCCCCTCAAACTTTCGATTTTTCGATTTGTAACCCCCCCCCCTCAAACATTCGATTTTCAACCCCCACCCCTCAAACTTTCGATTTGTACCCCCCCTCATCTTTTTCTCTCTATATTTTGCTATGTTTTGCCTTGGTGTCACCCCCCTAAATGGTGTCACCCGGTGCGATCCGCACCCCCTGCAGCCCCCTCGCTACGCCTCTCCTACTCATTACGTTTGAAATTCTTAATTATAACTATGAGATAAAAGTTTCATGTATAATGAACTCGAAAACTTTGTCTTGGTTACATTTTACCGGCGACACGTTGGGTATATTCCTGAGTTAAGACCTTATGGTAGGCCTACATTTATTTCTTAACCTAATTTGACCCTAACGAAAATGTTAGTTAACGAAAACTTATAGCTAAACATTTAAATGATCATTTAAAATATTATTGTAATCGTTGTATATACTAACTACAATAACACACTTTTGACCAGACAATATACATTTTTCAATATATCAAGTATTGTTCACTTCCAAACGTTCTGTAAGCTATTTCTATTTTAACAAGCAATGTCTGTCAAAGTTTATAAATAAGTTATCCTGTAAATAATAACAATTTAAATTACGTTTAAGAAGTTAAATATAAATAGTTAAATATAAAATAACAGTCACCTCATATAATTTTCAAATACATCAAATTAACAATACTGTTTTGTTAAAAAGCAAACTGATGTTTAGTTGTGAACAGTTCTTTGAAGGCTAGTTAATAAAAACACATTATATATTATCGATGGTTTTTCCCCTTTGTATTTCCAATGATAGTTTACTTCAAATAGATCGTTACTATGTTTAATAATAGCTAACAAATACTCTATTATCATTCATGAAATTGTTATATAGAAACATTAATATATACATTTTTTCATGTTTCTATTTATTTATATTTTACACAGGTGTCTACTACAATGAATAATATAACCATTACAAATTCAGAAACAAATATCTATGATGTTCCAGACACAGTCGTGTATTATTTGGATGTGACTTTTAACTGTGTCATCATTACACTTCTGTGTGTGACTGGTATTGCAGGAAACATCCTCACCGTTGTGATTATTATTTACAACGGTTTAAGAGAAACAACAAATATTGTTTTGTTATCTTTGTCTGTGTCGGATATTATTTTTTCGTTGACAGAAGTATGTTATCAAATTACCCGCATTTTGAAACAGTTTGATAGAGTGACATCTTTTGTAATGAGGTCATACGATTTAGGTTATGTCTACGGATGGAATCAGCGCGCTGTTTGTCTTAGTGTCCAAATGGCTGCTTTGGTAGCTGTAGAGAGAATGATAGCAGTGGTCTTTCCATTTGCTGCCTCGAGATTACTTACACCATTTCGTGTCAAGTGTATCGTGGTCACTGTTTTTGCAGTTACAGCTGTACTGTATATACCACGTTCATGTATGTATACACTAGTATGGTTGTACTATGATGAAGTAAAAGGTACTCTTCCTGTAGTTGTCACAGGGGTATTTTTGAAAGACTATTATTATATTTACATCATTTACGATAATGTGATTATAATTGCATACGCCGTTCTCTTTCCTATCAGTATTATAGAAATAAGTACCATTTTAATAACTTTTAAGCTACGATCTTCTCAAAAACGTATAAAGTCAATAGCTTCATCTGAAGTTCACTTCAAACGAATTAAGGATGGTTATTTGATTAAAATAACTTTATCTGTATGCTTATGTATGATTATTTTAGTCTTGATCCCATCAAATACATTTTACGTTATTATTGATCACGTTGCAATGGGTTATAATACAAAGTGGGTTATTGATTGTCTTTTGAAATTAATTTATCAACTCAACGCTTCAATTGATTTTATTATCTATGTTACAATGAGCCCAAAATTTTCAAAGACTTACATGAAAATATTTACTCTTAAAGTAGCTAAATTCAGCTAATAACAACGGACAAAGCTAAACAATAAATGCAACCAAGGCACTTAACTAATATTTTAAAATTATATTTGAAACAATAAGCAATAACATATTTGGTGGACATTGTGCAATGATTTTTTAGGCATTGTGCAGCAAATGCATTAATTCATTTAGTTTTTTTTTTGCCAATTTATATTTCACTTAAAAAAGGTATATAGATGAATACCATATCAGTGAAATAATAGCGACAGGGCATAGTGCTGACCACATTATCTCTTTGCATGACGAGGTCATTGAAACAGATAAACTCTACATTGTCTGCTAATTTTGTCTTGGGCACATCCGGGAAAAGATGATTAGATCGAAACATCATTTTCAACTTGTAGGTAACATGGGTTGCTTCTCTTAGATCTCAGACAACCAGATAGCATCTATTATGTAATGTATGACCTCATTAATAAGCACTATGGCGCTTACGGTCGATTTAAAAAGTGCGATAGGGTACAAATACAATAAACCGTTATAGTCGCTCACTAAATCGAATCAGGCTCGTTCTCCGGCATGGTGCTATGTGTTTCCCGGACTTTCCTGAGTAACTATGGCAACTTTGTTATTGTAAAGCAGGGGTCTCCAAACTACGTCCCGCGGGCCGGATGCGGCCCGCGAGGTCCTCTCATCCGGCCCTCGAAGATCTTTTTGTCCACGGAAAAAAATGTTCGTTGTAGGTGGCTGCGGAAAAATGCCACCTCGAAGATATGTCTGGTAGTAACTCTGGCGCCTAAACTTTTATTTTATAGTTAATGCGACCCTCGGGCTGAAAAGTTTGGAGACCCCTGTTGTAAAGGAACACTTAAGCGGTCGCTGGAGTAGTTTGTATCTCACATTTAAAAAGAGTGATTGACGTTCACTTAAGGCTTTCATACAGGACGCCCCGGTGCGTACTGGGTGGTATTGTGGGTAAACACGTGCATCGACAACCATGATCCAAGTAATATATCAAAAGCATTTTTTACAATTGAATAATGTGGTTTTAGAAAACATGTTTACGCGTCTAAGAAAATAGGAATGGTAATACATTGCTAAAATTACTTAAAAGATTATTTTTCAAAATCGTGGCAACGCTCGGCGGCGTGCATGCTTGTAAATCAAATGCTTGTCATCAAATTACATTGAAAGCATATAGTCATACGTTTTTATAGGAATCAAAACAAAAATAGAGAAAATAACTTCTACATAAAGCTAACAAAATGTTTAGTTGTCAAAATATTAATGTGTGGTGATTTATAAAAGTTTATCGCTTTAAAAATTGTGTAATATTACAATGGTACACTCATGTCGTATTTTGGAATCAAAACCCTTTTTTTCAAAATAAATAAGCATATTAGTTTACATTATTTACCTAAATAAAATGCAAAGTAAAGATACAAATGTGTTATAGAAACAAGACGAAAAATACGGAAATTGTTATATAAATATTTAAACGAGTTGCATTACTAAATTGGCGGAATGGAATGAAACAAACCTATTGCCACTATCACATTGCGCTATAGATGTTCCTTTAGAAGTCATTAACTACACTGATATTTTTTAAAACTGTATTTTTATTCCATTTTTATGCGAACCAGGTATAATGGGAAATTGTATTACAGTTGTGATTCTTTTTTACAACGGATTCAATGAAACAACTAACATTCTTTTAACATCCTTGGCTGTGTCAGATATGATTTTTTCAATCACAGAAGTTTGTGTTCATATTATCAGAATTGTATAACGGTTTTATTATGTAACATCATTTTACATATATACTTATTATTATGTGTATATAAACGCTTGGAATCAGTGTGCGGTATGCCTTAGTGTTCAGATGGTTACTTTAATTGCAGTAGTAAGAATGATAGCCGTCGTATTCCCTTTTGTATCATTGAAACTACATACGACATACCGTATCAAATTTCTTGTTCTTTGTGTTTTTTTCACAATACTAATATACTGACCAATATCATTCGAATATTCTGCCGTATGTGTGTACTTTGATATTAATATCAGAATACCTTTGGTTGATTACAGTGAGTTTTTAAAGTATCATTACGATTTGTACAACATATATCAAAATGGGATATAGGTAACCATATCAATAATTATTCCAACATATGTGATACTTTTTTGCACAACTTCAATTATAGTTAAGTTATCAGCTTATAACAATACTTTTAAAATGTTGTCCACATCTAAATTACAAAAAAAAAGGAATAAAAGATGTAAATTCAATTAAATTGACATTAGTAATTTGCTTCTTTATCGTGGTTTCAGTTATAATACCATCAAGTACATTTTTCCAAATATTAAAATCAGAAGCTGTGGCTGTGTTGACAATTAATGCAATGTGTGTAATCGATGTATTTGTAAAATGCGTTTATGAATTCAACACTTCAGTTAAATATGTTATTTATTTAACAATAAGTCCGAAATTTGCAAAAACATACAGAAAATTATTTTTGTGTAGACGAATTCCATCAGAGTAGTGTTTATTTTAGACGATATTTTTATTTATTTATACACATACTTTTAATTTCTAATCAGTTCATATGTTTGTAATAATAACACTTAACAAATATTACTAAAGTATAGATTAATGCTATTAGCATTGTGTATTCATCGAAAATCCTTAAACTTTGAAAAAACTTGTGTGCATTTTTGTCGCTGATGTATAATAAATATTGAAATTTAAAATATGACCAGCCAACCAATAAATAAACCAACAAACCAACAAACCATTTATTTTCTACAATAGAAAAGTGCAATAAGATTATTATTTGTTTGAGAGTTGTTTGAAATTTGTTTTACAAATACATTTTAAAACGAGTACATTATGATATCAGCAATTATATAAATATTTGATGTATCTATATTGTATCCACATTTAATATTGTTATTAGATGAAGAACATTATAACATGCTTCAATTCTTAAATATTGGACTGTCAGCATTTTTAAAATATGTTGAAACAGAAAATGGGAAAAGCTAAACAAAAATCAAGAATTTTTTTTTTTATAAAATATCTGAAATATGTTTATATAAATGTGAGTAGCAAACTTCTATTGTATTTTTTTATAGAAATATTTTTAACTTGCTTGTTGATCAGTTAGACATATGTAAATAGTAAAGTAGTATAAGTTGCTGTAAGTTGAAACTTGAAAACAAAACAAAAAGAGATAATTACTTAAATTTAATTATATGTAATCTGTTGTACGAAAAACAACTATTTTAATGGGGAAGTATGTGTTATTAAATAAGTAAACGTCCTGCTTATTAGTTTCAAGAGTTAAATAATATATATCTATTCTAATTGTTAATTAAAACTAACATTTTACATTTTATTAAATACATTTTTTTTGTTGGTGAAAATAATTTAAAATGTACATACGTTGTAATCAGACATAGTTAAACATTTAAAAATAGAATACAATATTATAGAGAAAAGAATTGCGCACCAAGTGAACGCCAAACAATCTATGTATAATAGTGCGGAATATTATTATTAGTTTATAAATTCACATCAGTGGCGTAGGCAGGGGGTGGGGGTTAGGAGGGTCATAACCCCCCATAGACCCCTCGGTATATATAAAGTATGAGCGGGGGGTGCAAATCGTTGAGGGGTAGGGTGCAAATGAAAAGTCTGAGGGGGGGGGGGTTGCAAATCGAAAGTTTTTCCCCGGGTAAAAATTGGAACCCCCCCTTTGAGACGATCCTGGCTACGCCACTGATTCACATGGTTTTTTTTTAAATATTTGAAATTGCGTAAAGTACTACATCCGGTTAACGAAAATTACTCACGATTAAACAGAAGGCAGATATTTAGATCATTTACTTATAAGTGAAATTTCGTTTATCTATCTAAAATAGACAATACTCGCTATAGGCTTTTAAAAAACGGAAAATAGAACACGTTCTACTTCCGGTTACCGGAAATTGCCGAAAAGCCGACACAGAACTACACATTTAATGTAATACGTAAATAATATTCGTTATTCTAGCTTTAATCGAGTTATCGAGTTCACACCCACCAACCCACACACACACACACAAACACATTCACACAAACACAGACATAAAGACAAAATTACAAAACAATGTTTTCCGACTGAAGAAAGTGTAAAACGTCGAGATTTGTGAAAATTTGTGAAATTCAATTTTTTTTGCACGATTACAGTACATTCTATATACTTGGTATACGAGGAAAAAAAGATCTTTAAGAAACGAATATGTTTAATTAACATATGCACACGTATATAGTTATATACACAAATATGTGAAATGTTAGGCTTAGGCTACTAGGAGCTTCACTCAGTCTCTAGTAAACTCACTTTAACTTAAGTCAGTAGTCAGAATGAGATCAAACAATAACAAAGTGTAATGTAAACATACACATCCAGTTGTAAACAATGCATAATATAAGAAAGTATGCGAAGCTTTAAAGCTGTCACAAATGTTTGCTGGAAAAGCGAAATTTTTTTTTTACTAAAATGTAAAAAAAACATTTATTATTTATTATATATTATTGAAAATAAGCTTGTCTGTATAATTTAGAATAATTACGCATGTAGATTTCTAGGTTTAGTTTAAAGGTATTAGTTCTGTGGATGAAAAATACATAAACAACAAAAAAGCTAAATTATTCCAAAATCAGTGGCGTAGGCAGGGGGGGGGGGTTAGGGGGGGTCATAACCCCCCCATAGACCCCTCGGTATATATAAAAAGTATGAGGGGGGGTGCAAATCGAAAGTTTGAGGGGGGGGGGGTGCAAATCGAAAGTTTGAGGGGGGGGTGCAAATCGAAAAATTGAGGGGGGGGTGCAAACCGAAAGTTTGAGGGGGGGGGGTGCAAATCGAAAGTTTGAGGGAGGGGTGCAAATCGAAAGTTTGAGGGCGGGGGTGCAAATCGAAAGTTTGTCCCCGGGTAAAAATTGGAACCCCCCCCCCCCCCTTGAGACGATCCTGGCTACGCCACTGTCCAAAATAGACATTTTTGAAAAATGAAATATTCCAAATAAGACATTTTAAAACCTCTTTTAGCTTATATGATCCTGTATTGAAACTCTTGCTGTGTAAAACTTTTGCTTTTTTTTTATTGTTTGAGTTTTATTATTCAAATTAATCAATTAAACAAAATGTAGAATTAATTTTTGGGTAAAAAAAAAATATAAACACAAAATATTAAAAATAAATTTAATTAACAGAGTCGTTGCGTCTGCTTGGATCGACTAGCGCTTTACACACGTACTGAATTCCAAATATTAGTGTATGCATTATAAGAGTACAAATATGGCGTAAGAAAATTATAAATAACTTTTATATATCTTTTACACGTTTCATCTTTCTTGTTACTGTTAATTGTTTCGTGTTGAAAAATATCTGTTCACGTATTTTTTCTGAATTCTATTTTCTGCGCATTAAATTTTTTTTTCATTATATTGTTGAACTTGTTATATTTTATCTCCTTTTTTCTGTTTAAATTTAAATATTTAGTTAATTAATTGTAATATAGAGTTAATCCATATCCATGCCTTTGACATACAAGGGGATAATGTGGTCAGCTTTTTGTCTAACTTCATTTGTTTCCCTAGCGTGAGTTTTGTGGTCTCAGTTACGTTTGATTGATTTGAACCTTTTTTCAATTCGAGACTTACAGGTTAACAGTCTAGCACTCTACCGCTAGGCCACTCTGTCAACATGCAATGCCTTAAATGTTAGAAATACTTTGGGTTTCAACGACTTATCCTAAAATATATTTAGAAAATAATACATATATGGACAATATTAATGCAGGATCAAATTAAACACATATTAAACACATTGTATAAAAATTGGTATATAATCAGTTTAAAATTAAGCTAGGATTACATCAAATCCTATTTGTGTTATTGTTTCCAAATATATATGAAATATAGGTAACTATTGTAAATAGAAGTAATACACATTTCAAATACATATACAATAAACTAATTATGTAAAATGAAGTCAATTTTTTGAAACTTTGAAATATTAGTAAATAAAAAAAAATAGTGTTTCTTCTTTGCGTAAAAATAAATATAAACATTTCTTTTTAGATTTAAAGGTTTTCGTTTCCCCTATTGTATATGAGCAATATGACATTTAAATATATGAACAAATTATATGTAATAGTTATGCATATGTAATCATAAGGAAAGCTTATATTATGCCAGTGTCACTTTGTTTCGGTACAATTTAAAATAGAACAACAACATTATGGTACAGAAAATACAATAAATAGTATGTTTAGAACACATGCCAATTTAGTCATTAAACTTAGACATCAAAATTTATCCGCACGTGTATAATAAATAGAGTTAAAATGTATCCGTTTTTGTATATGTACTCTGCAAAAAGAATATATACGTTTTTTTTAATCGGAATTTTATGTACATAAAAATAATTTTCTATACGTCTTTGAAAACTTTGAACTTAATGAGACGTAAATAACAAAATTAGTGCAAGAGTTAATTTGATAAACTAACTTTACACAAACATCAACAACCCATTTTGCTTTAAGCGATAACACATCACCAGCTTGTGTTCGTAAAATTAAGTAAAATGTACTGGAGGGAAATATTACAGTGACAAACACACAGAGGCAAACGGTCAACGTTATTTTGATTGATATTGCATTTTTAGTTCTTTGAGCTTGTACTTTTAAAGTAGAAATTGTTTTTATATTTCTATGAGACAATGAAATTTTAAGAATAATTGAAACTGTGCATATACGTATAACTATCGTGGGAATAATTATTGCAACAGTTCCCAAAAACGCATTGTTGTAAGCGATATACAAGTCATAATTGTGTTTTAAAAAGTCACTGTAATCAACGAGAGGGACTGTAGTATTGATATCAGCAAAGTGCACCCAGACAATTATATATGTAAAAGATCTTGGCGTATATATAACCCTAACCCTAACCCTAACCCTAACCCTTAATGCGAAAAGTTGTAAGTAACCTTGATGCCACAAAAGGAAATACAACTGCTATCATTCTCTCTATAGCTATTAATGTTGCCATAAGGACACTAAGGCATACAGCATACTGATTCCACCCGTATATGTAAACTGAAAAGTATGAATATAATACATTTGCTAATACCTCGTCAATTAGCTTTACAATGCGCATTAATTGAAAGTACATTTCAGTAAAAGAAAAAATTAAATCTGACACAGACAACGCTATTAAAACAATGTTTGTAGTTTCGTTTAAGCCATTGTAAACAAGAATTACAATTGAAATAATGTTACCTATTATACTAAATACGCAAAGAACAGGGATAATGATACAATTTAAAAATACATTGATGTAATAGAGTACTTCATCAGATACATCATAAATTGTCTTTGACAGTGTCTCTAAATCTGTTTGATTTATCTCCTGCATTCTTAAAAAAAAAGGTGTCGTTCAGTAGGCCTGTATTGTCAATACATAATTAACTTTATATCTTTCTTAATTTCTTTTTTTTAAGTCTACGTAAATCATGAATTATTAGATGCAACAATTCTCAAATAAATAAAAACAGAGAACACCAATTTTAAAAGTAAGTTTTTCAGAAAGTATGTGTAGTATATTATATACGGAATTCTCTTTTAAACTTTGACGAATTGAATTCGTTTTGATTACCAGTTGCAATTGATAATTACAAACAAACCGCTCTAAATAGGTAAGACAATTTACCTTAGATTTTACATGTTTTTACAAGCTTTTATTTAACTCGCTTCCTCTGTCGTCAGTCGACAGTCTGTCTGTCTAGATAGAAACGCAGGAGTGAAAATTCGGAAACTTCTACTTGACCGATACGATTCACATTTGACACGTGGGTCAAGACATGAAGACAATGCAATCTGAAACTAAATTTGACTTAATTGGATGCCTAATTAATTTTTCAATTTTTTATGAATTAATAAAAATTTGGACCGAATTAGTAGGCATGTCTAGCCAACCACACCACACGCGTCATCACCTTCAATAGCTGCGCCATCACGTAATGGCTGCGTTCAAAAACCATTGCGCGCCTACTGAACGTGATGTTCAGTAGGCGCACAATGGTTTTTAGTCATGTAACTCTATTGTAAATAAAAAACATGTAAAGTACTGAAAAAAAAATTCATAAAAAACGTTTTAATAACAAGCTTTTATGTAATGATGCACTAAAAATTAGAAAATAATTATAGACTACTATTTAAATAACTATAAAGAAAAGCGTGGGTGTCTTCCTTAACATTAGTAAAGGTATCCAATAGATACTAAAGTGACCCACGCTTTTCTTTATAGTTATTTAAATAGTAGTCTATAATTTATTTTCTACTTTTTAGTGCATCATTACATAAAAGCTTGTTATTAAAACGTTTTTTATGAATTTTTTTTAATATGTTTGCCTTAATGGAATTGTTTGTGTTGTTATTCGTAAAAAGACTTAAAAGAAAATGCACAGTCCTTCGAAGATTTAATGGAAACTAAAAAAAATTGGAACCAAATAAAATTGTTTTTTTTAGCGAGACTTTTGAATTTTTTTTATCATACACTTTTCATCAGAACTATTGCCAACGTCGATTCTTTGCGAATCGAGGAAGTTTTATTTTATCTGTAGAATATTATTATCGAGCTCATACAAATCATGGTATTTGATTCTACTTCTAACGCATTGTTTTTTTTAATAGTGTTTAAAGTATGTACAATTTGGTTAATAACACGTTATAAAAAATATAATTAAACTGGATAACAAAAAGAACATTAAAACATATCATTATTTTTCCCAGTGACGTTTCTCTGAAGATATAATTTGTTTACCCACTAATAGAGTAAAATACTTTGCTAAGGACTAAATTTCATAAATAGTGTAGATACTATAGCTAGATGTATTATATGATTTATATCGGTAAAAACATATACTTATCTTCAGACGCTTTTAACTAATGTTCGTTTTTATTTAGATACACTCACATATAATTATTGTTTTAATCGGTACAACATAACTTCTAGAAATGTTTAAGATCTCACTACGGTGACAAAGCTTAAAAAATAATTTAATTTGGTCTCTTTATAGTTTACTGTTACATTACTTTCAAATAGATTGCTGCAGTTGTAAATACTAACCCCTATATTATGTTTTTCTGTCAGCTTAAACGTTAATGCTTTCTGTATGTTTCTATTGCATGTAGCCTACTTATGATCTTTACGGCTTTTAAATAGACTGTTTTTACAAAATCTTCTACCTAAGTTTCATCAATTAAGTGTTACTCAAAGAAACAATATTTATCAAAGTGTGATATTCTGTTGAGATATAAATGTTTATTACAATCCTATGTGATGAAGTTTAAAAACAAATTGGCCAGCATTTTCGATCGAAGAATGCAAACAAGTAAGTTATCTTATCAGCCGATGCACCAGAGTGTAAATGTACTTCAAAATGACCATGATCTGTCTGACAACTTCTGTAATTCAATACTTCAGCAAACATTACAATCGTACTTCAGTGTTTAGAAATGTGTTCGAACTAATTTCTTCAAAAAATTTTCACTGCAATCTTTAGTTACAAAATTATCAAGGGAATTTTTTTGTTTTACTTTCTAGTAGAAAATATCAATTTTACTAAAACTATAATATTTGTAAATATTACGCACTGTATTTTATCTAATAACTGAGGGCATAAAACTACAAGTTATAATAATCTGTTCATAAGTGGACATTCCCCAGCCTTGTCAGAGTACACATCGATTTCATTGTTTGCTAAACAAATTATATTTCTAATCCCACAATTAGCAGGGTGACATCGTGAATAATCATGTGTCTGCATATAAAAAAAGAGTAACGGTTACATACATTTTAAGCTACTTAATTACTTCATTTGTAATTTAAAAATGAGTGTAAGAAATTGTACATTTAGAAGCCGCTAATATGTTAAAATGTTTTATAAAATTGAATAAGATTATAGCAACTTGTTATGTGATTTAGACTCAAGCAGTTATAGCTTGAATTATAAAATGGATTACACAATCTGCAGCAGAATAATGTACGTGTGTTTATAATAAACATTGTATATTAAATTATTTGATTTGATTTATCTTTAAAAAAGTAGAAGATATCGGTTGCATTGCAATATAGTATGTAAATAATTCATTGTATGTGTAATCTGATACAAATCGAGTAAGTTAAAAAAGACACTTATTTTAATATAATAAAATGTAAAAGGGGATATAACCGCATTTTCTCAATTATGTTTAATTTATATTTATTACATTTTTTTCTCCCCTTTGCTTTAGTTCAGTATACATCAACGTTATTATGATGATTTTTAATGTTATTTGTTTTAATTGATCTAAATCTGTCGGAGATATTTCCTAACTGACCGTTTTGTTAATAAAAGTAAACAGAGACCCCATGTTTATCTAGCCGAACAACATAAATAAAGAGCAACAACACAACTTTTGACGAGGATTCACTGTCATTGTCAGATGTTTGTGATGAAGTCATGAACATTATTAATATTGTTTTTAAAATGGTGTTCATTGTGCATTTTAAGCTTACACATTTCCAGCTTTGAATAAACACAACAAATTATATATATATATATATATATATATATATATATATATATATATATATATATAAAGAACATTATTAATCTGAGTTTAAACCGTGTTTTGAATTCAGTGATATGTGTTTTGGAGTCATTTGAAACATCCTCACATTCATCATACTTACTTACACCGGCAAGGGAGATAACCGGCTTTATTATAACAGGTCAAAGTGTCGGATTTATTCTCCCCCTTTATATATTATGGTGGGAACTTAAACCTATATTAAAACAATTTCATTGAGAATCAGCTGCATGTATGTACGTTTAATGTGTAGTGTATGTATTCGGATGGAACCAGTAGGCAGTTTGCGTTAGTGTTCATATGGTTAATGTAATAGCAGTAGAGAGAATTAAAGCTGTGGTATTTCTATTTGAAACCTCGAGATTTTTAACCTTTTTTTTTTCGAATTAAGTTAATCGCTATTGTTTTTATATTTTGATAATTGGACATTTGATATCAAAATAAACAGGACTGTATTAACCATTTACTATGGTATCATTTTAAAGGCGTATTTAGATCTGTTTGCCATAAGTTTAATTAACCAAAGCAGTTTAAACAAAATGTACATATAAATATCAATATACCTTATCACTAATTAACTGACCTTTTTTTAGGCGGAAACATGATATGTCGTGTATTTTGATTAGACGTGGTCTAGTAATTATTATATACTAGCGTACCCGTCCCCGCGTGTTGCCGCGGGGATAGAAGAAAGTCTGACTGAATATATAAGAAGGGTTTAATCAATGCGTTACCAATCCTATGTTAATAGACGGATGACCTTGTTTTCTAAAATTGAGTTATTTAAATATAAACAATGCCTGCACTTGGATCATAAATATCGGGACACGGGTTTACCTACACTACCTCATGAAAACCTTAAGTGTACGTTAATCACTCACCGTAACAGTGAGGTAGAACACACTTCGGTGACCGACCATATGTCAGGAATGTAGAGGGGAACTCTCGGGAGCCCCCTCCTCCCGATTACACTACCGCAGAGGCGCTGCGTACGGCCGCTGGCTCATTAAAACTAACATAAGCGCCATAGTGCTCACAGGATAGCCCAGAACGACTATATGATGCAGATTGCGTCTTCGCTTAAGTGACAACAATCAACAGGATTTTTCTTTAACAGGTAAAAAAATATTTGACGTGTTATTAATACCAGTGTGATTGATGCAATTTGTTAGCGTTACTAATGGTGTATTATTACATGCTCGATCTCAATCTCTGATTGGATCGTCTAAAGAAGATTCTTGCGTACAAAGCTATTTTTAGAAGTGTTACTTTTATTTTTTGATCTGATTTGCACTTTGAAAACTAATTTTTATTTACGGTTCATTATTTCGAGAACTGTAGTTTTTTTTTGTTGACTAAAGCAAACACCCCGGCTGAGAATTTAACCTTGGTTAATTTATCTGATTAATAAATTTTTATTTTATACATGGCCCTCAGCGGGGGATGTGAGCCTTTTTGTTCGTAGCCGAATCGCACCCTACCAGGGCACCGGCGGACACGTCTGATTCAACGGCCCATCTTATCCATTGTCCACCGTACTTTTTAAAACGATCGTATGCGCCATTGGGTCCTAGGACCTTTGACCACAGGTGCTTTGACCATTGGGGGTTTGACCATAGGGGGTTTGACCACAGCGGAGCTTTGACCATAGGGGCTTTGACCATAAGGGGTTTGACCACAGCGGGGCTTTGGCCATAGCGGTGCTTTGACCAAAGGGGATTTGATCATAATGGGTTTGACCATAGTGGGTTTGACCACAGGTGTTTTCTCAGCAGAGGGTCTTTGATCACAGGTGGTCTATCAACTGGTGTTTGATCAAACCCCCTATGTTCAAAGCACCTGTGGTCAAAGGTCCGCACACCCGCCATTGCGCTCACGGGAAAGCCCGGCGATTGCCCCTAATAAACTTTTAACGCTGAATATAGTAGTACCCCTTACCCGCTATGCAGGACGCATGTTTAACGGATGCCAAGTGCTAACATAGCCGCTCTAGAACTCTGGGCGCCAAATCGTGTATTGACGAAAATCGCATCCTCCCTGGCGCCGCCTATATAAAATTTAAATTATTTTCATGGCACACGGATGAACAAAGGCGACAGGGTGTAACACTAGAATGTATAAAGCAGTAACAAACTTTTATGTAATAATGCACTAAAAAGGAGAACATAAATTATACACTACTATTTAAATAACTATAAAGAAAAGCGTGGTTCTCTTCCTAAAGATTAATAAAGTTATTTAAATAGTAGTGCCGCAGCGGTTTACACCCGACCTAGCGACGCCACTGAATAAAAGTAAAATATACAACAACCTTGGTTTAAAAAGATCATTTTGATGTAAAAAATAGATGTTTAAAATAAAGAGGGTAAAATAGGTAGACAATTGTATTAAAACAGTGAAACTCTAAGAACAATCAAATCATTATTTACAAATAATGTTTTTGTCATACAATTCTCTGTGTATTACTCGTACCTCCGCCAGACTGTACGGATGTCCAGAAATGCGCCTCTTGAAGGAACAGCCGGACACCGCATGTCTAATCCAAGAAAACAGAGAATTGTCTATCACTTCCACGCCAGCTTTCTTGGAACACATCCCTGTGATGTACACATCTTCCCACAGGAACAACGGCAACCTGAGAGACGCCTCAAACAGCAGCCACGACGCCTGTGTAGACATGACGTAGGCCGCACCTATAACATAGTCAGGATAGGTATCCTCGGGGTACTCAGAAATAGAGGTGTACCACTTGGAGTCAATTGATCTCATTGGTTGTGCTTTTATCTGTTTCGATCCCATTACAAAAGTTTTTAACTTGGGTTTGGTAATTTGAAACCGTCTCAGAATATTAACTAAATACGGGACATTAATATACATGTCATCGTCCGCTTTGAGAATATATTTTGCCTCTGAACAGTGAATAGAAGCATACTTGAGAATAGACACGGATTTGAGACTGAGGTTGTTATAAGAGTCCAAATAATCCTCTTGCAAAATGTCTCCGTACATAACAGATTCTTGAAAAAGTAATTTCTGGGTTAAACTAGCGTTAGGCGAGCTGATGTCTGGTATTCCAATAAAGAAGATTAGAATTAAGTTAAAGGAGCTTTCATTAACATTACTGCCCCAGGTCTCTCGAATTGTTTTTCTACCTTCAAAATTGTCACCGCGTGTTGGGACACAGATAATTAAATCTATCTCTTGGTGGTCATTACACTTTACAGTGGGAGAAATTAAGTTTTTATAGTCATGTGGGTTAATAACGTGTTCGGATAGAAATAAAAATTTGTTGAGATTTATGTCACTGCTAGAATTCGGAGTTTTCGTGAAATTGTTGGACGCTGGATCCCACACTTTGGATTGGTTAGTTTTCACAGGGCTGGTCCATAATCGGGGCGTATCGTAGCTCTCTATTGCCCTGCTTTCAATGATATTTGAGTCAACACTTGAGAATACAGATAAGAATATATTGTCAGATGCAACTATGCACAATACAATAGTGGACAATGCAATGGTGAAAACGAAGCTGAGCTTCACACATTTTATTTTAGACAGGACTCGGAGACCATCGTACATCCACCTGCATGAATGAGAGTTAAAGTGTGCACGTTCAAATGTGTTTTAAAATCTTAACAAAAATGAGTAACACAAATAATACATTTTAGCTTAGATATCTACGAGAAATATAAGTGTAAGCTACCTATAATTATAAGTTACGTTCCTGTATATTTTAATGTTAATCTATATTATGTATAGCTTCAGCTTTTTGCATAATCAACAGTACTTTTATCAGCTATACATATGTAACACATATGGTTACCAGCCAAGGGGGATAACAAATAAAGTTTTAATTCATTGAGTTGCGGCCCGTGTGGGCCGTAGCCCTGTTAACATAGTTGTGTTGCATGCTCTTGTGAGCGATGTTACCTGTGTCCCATGTCATGTGACATGGAACTATGGGTAGTTCCTGTATATTTTAATGTTAATCTATATTATGTATAGCTTCAGCTTTTTGCATAATCAACAGTACTTTTATCAGCTATACATAATTTTAGCAAAGCTAGTTTTTTAGCCGGGAAAGCAAATCATCTACTTTAAACACTAAATATAATAGTGTTTAAAATAAGTGTATTACATGTCATCATACATGTGATAAATTCTAATTTAACTTTCAAAGTATACATCAAAAATTTTACTTAGTTTTTATAACTCACTATTTGTTCCCCCTTTTAAAAAGTGATCTTACCTTATGATATCACGCTTCATTTCGTATTTGTTTTCAAATTAATCTTAGTTGTATGTAGAATTGTGTTGATTGTGACAAGACTGCTATAAAAAAATGTTCACAAATATGAGTATGAATAATTACATAAGACAAAAACTTTAATTCAAATTGTATATTATTATGCTTCAGAGAATATCTGACAAGAAAATAGAACACATACATTTAGAAAAATATCAAATATATATATAATATATATATATATATATATATATATATATATATATATATATATATATATATATATATATATATATATATATATATATATATATATATATATATATATTATATTTGCGAAATAAGAATAATCTGTATCCAGAAATATCTGTTTAAATAAACCACATTATACAATAATTTTGTATAAATAAATTTACTTCGCAAACTAGCAATTTGTTTATAATTTATTTTTCAAAAATTATTTTTCTTTCAATACCATATTGATACATGTGTTTACTTATGTAAAGAGGAATATGTATACATGCCTTTTTGCAGGAAAGTGGAGGTCAGCGAGTATAGGGTGGACATGGTGTAATGAAAAAAAAATGTAGGCTCCTCTGTCAAGATGGCAGTACGCTTTACTAAAGGATCAAAGTCGAGAAAAGCTGCAAATGTAAGAAAAGGGGGGAAATATCGACATCGTGAGCTCACGGAGAAACAGCCGAAAAACAATTGAAAAAGAAAACGGAAATCGTACGCGATTGTGTGGAATTGGGTGACACAATCGACTTGGTTATTAAAGCGTTACGTTAGATAAAATACATGTTATCAAGTTTTACATCTTTGCTTAATTTTAAACTGAAACAAAAAATAGAGGTAGACTATATCGATTCAATATTTTTTTTGTATTTGGAAATATTTGGAAATAATGGGATATATTTGCACTAAATTGTTTATAATTATTGCCATACAAGAACATGACATTTTAATTTTGTAAACGAATCTGTGAAGCCGACAATTTGTAAAAAATAATCTAGGATTCGAAGTTGTTATTTATAAGTCGCTGTATGAGCAAATATATGTACTGTAGAAATATAACATGCAGTCAGAAATTCAAAAGTCGATCTTCATAACGCTGTTATCTCAATGTATATAAATAAATAAAAATAATTTCCATATGTGGGTGGGTATTCGTAAGGAAAGAAACTACTTTTAAAAAATCACTGACTTGGCAAGTGTTGATAAGACAATACGCTCTCACATAGGGCCGCAAAGGACCACGAGTAAAAAATAACGATATGTGACCTAAATATTTTTATTTTTTTTGACGAGATCCTTTGTCACGATTAGAAGAAAAACGTTCAAATGTCTGTGAGGCTATTTATTTTGATTTGCAAAAAGATTTGCCATACCCTAAAAGGATGTATTCTACGCCAGACAGCTGTCATTCTATTCATTTAACATTCATGTTATTTCAACCCAAACCGTTTATTGGTACTGCTACGATGAAACAATGGTTAAAAACGGGGTCTGATGATGTGTGCTCGAGGTAATTTGATAATTTTATAAATCAGCTGCCTTGTAAAGTGAAACAGATCAAGTTGTTTCAAGATTCACGTGCAAGAAAAAAAAAAGATTTGGACTGTATTACGATTCTTATGATATCTATTGCACAAACCTGAACGACATCACAGTATCATTTCCATTTCGAGATAAAAGTAACCATTTTGTCCTACCTCCACTACCACTATAACCTCTTTTTAAATGCCTGAAAGAAATTGCTTATCATGAACCAACATCAATTCACACAAAAATTGAACCCTTCATAGCTAATTCCACCAATTCTAAAATTTTTAAATGCTTAATTTACAACACTAAAGATCTGTTGCTTAAAAGCGAGCACAGAAGTATACTTCGAGCTGTTTTGTCCGTTCGATTCCACTTTGTTCCCTCTAGCTTACTTGGCGCCGAAAAGTTGTGTAGGGAACGAAAACTAAACACCGTAGTTATCCAGTGTATCCAGGACTGTCATATGTGCGCACACACACATACACAGACACACACCACATATATATATATATATATATATATATATATATATATATATATATATATATATATATATATATATACAGGGGCGGAACTACAGTGCCGCCAGACCCCGCATTGCGGGGGGGCCCACGCCATTTAGGGGCCCATCGCCGACCATAATAATTTCTTTATAGTTAAAAAAAATAATTTTCTTGCATTTTTTACTTGACGGTAAAAGCTTTTGTAAATAAAAAACAGATCTACTACAGTAGTGATGTTATACAGTAGCTAACACATGATGTAGAGTTAAAAAAAAAACTATATGCCTGAGCTGTAGTGAAAGGCAAACGTTTAGAACACTTCCATGACTTATTTCCCTTTTTTAAATAGTAAAATAGGGGTGCTCATAAGCTCTTTTTAATATATTGTACTAAACAAAAGAAAAAGAAATTACTTTTCTTAGTTATTATTTAAAAAACAACATACTAAATAATGACATAGCATAAATTGGAAATATACTTTAAACAAATAATATAAATACAAAAAAAAACATAAAAATAAACATAACACGAGAAACCATTACACTTACAAACCTTTCATGTTTTATATTCTTTTGACCGGCTAATTACTGTGGGTAGGTAGAATTACAGCAAACATTATATAAACTAGTTCTAAATATAAAGAAGAAATACAAAACAGACAAACGCAATCACACACATAACATGTTGTAATTTGTTTAAATTGAAAAAAAAAGACATTTTTTTTTCAAAACCGGATCGGGCAAGAAATGAGTATTCAATGTTTGTGTTCTGTGTTTGTATATATATATATATATATATATATATATATATATATATATATATATATATATATATATATATATATATATATATATATATATATATATATATATATATATATATATATATATATATATATATATATATATGAGGGGGGGCCCATAATTTTTTTTTGCGGGGTGGCCCTTTTTTTCTAGTTCCGCCACTGTATATATATATATATATATATAAATATTTATATGTGAGGTCGTTGGAACAGGTAAAAGGGTCATTAGATTAACAGTGATGGGTCGTGGTGGCTGACGAGGCGTGAAGAGAGTGAATGTGTGTTACTGGCGAGCCAGGCGTCAAAATCGGTGGGCTGTATATTGTTTCTATCTATTTGGCTGTTTAGTACAGACAGGTTAGGTTGTGTTTTTCAACTGAGGTGTGGGGCAGTGGCGGAACTAGAAATCACGAATAAATCAGAGATTTTCAAACACTCGAGATTGCCCCAATCAGTTTTTAGCGCAATTTACATACTGGGGGATTGCGATTATTAACTCGTCATTTCTGGATGGATGAATGTATGGATGGATGGATGTGTGTCCGCAGCTTTAAGTCGTCTTTAAGTCGTATCTCCTCCTCAACGAAGCAATATCGAGGATTTGTTCCAAAAGCAAATATGTTAAGCAAGTTCCGAGGATGAACATAGGCCAAAAAAATTCCCGGAATTTCTTTCTGGATTTCCCGGAAAAGCCAAAAAAACCTCTAAAAAATGAAGTTTTTAGCCCATATCTCGGCAACCAGACCACTTAGCGACATGAAACATTTACCAATCGATTCCTGCTGTAATTTAGAAAAATATTGGCGAAGAAAGTTTTCAAAAATATCCTTTCGTTCGGTCACAAAAATTTAATTTCTTCTAATTTGTATTGGCTAAGATTACTAAGAATATACAAATATTTCTATCCCTTCGCGTCTCACCACTAGAAGAAGCGAAGCGATGAAGTTCCAAACCAAGCACACCGGCTTGTTCTGCGGTACACGCTGCCATTGGCCAGACGCGCGCAGATCTCGCGAGAGGGCGGGAACTAGCTCTGCTCGTGTGGAGAGAAACGAAAAGGGGTGATTCGTTTGGTCACAAAAAATTAATTAAGGAAATAGCGCTTAAATTGTCACTAGACTTTTTATTAAAGCAAAACGTTACCAATCGTCTATTTTTAGACTTGTGCCCTTTTTTTCCCCAGAAGTTTAATTAATGTCGGCAGTTTATTTCTTGGATCTTAGTCGCTACTCCAATATGTAAACAAATGTTACGCCTCTGACATAAGCCTTTGCTTCTCAACTTTTCATGACGATCAGATGAATTATGCATAACAGGCGAAAGTATGTTTTCACATATACAACTGTATGTGGCAAGCTCACGCGTCGGATAACCTTCTCATTTAGGTCATCCCCACATTACATCACGTTTTTTAACGATTTACAAAAAGCCAGAGCCTCAGTGTTATAACTGAGTCCATTGTTGAAGCTAGTGGGTTATCCCACCCCCCTCTCCCGTCAATACACCTTAACCGGAACAGCCGTAACCTGAAATGAAAGTATCCCTGCCCCACCTAGTAATGGGGTCATCCATTTATGACGTCCACAATTTTTTTTTTGGATTTTGACCCCCCCCCCCCCATCCACAAAAATCCGCTTATTTCCCTTATAAAAGTCAATACGCATCCGCAAAAGCCATTTTTTTTTCGGACCCCCGCGCCCAGTGTGGACGTCATAAATGGATGTTTCCTATGTGCAGGTTAGATCGCCACCCCTCCCCCTCGCTGGAGTGCTGGGGTCAGGCAGGGTTAAGGTTCCTGAGGGTGAAGCTGGGGTCGGGAGAATGAATTAAGACAGTAGAACGTTAGCCTTGTGAGGATGTAGATGTGTTTTGTTTTGTAAAGTGTGGTAGGGAACCAAAAAAAAAAGCACAAACAATGCACACAAAATTTAATTGAATTTTTAAAAAAATATTAATCATAGACGCCTCCCCCCCCCTCACTGCGGGGGTCTGGCGGCACTGTAGTTCCGCACCAGTTGTGGGGATACAGTGGAGCTTTAAAGTTAAAATTTGGTTAACACTGTTCTCATGAAAGAATTTAAATAAGGTCATAAATATTAATAAACTTAAAAATATTTTAAGGATACGAAGCAAAACGGGGTTATTGGGTGGGGAGGTATGGGGGTAGGGTCGTGGGCGGTAAATGTAAGATAATATAAAATTATATTTTTTTAAAAGATTGTTTGTAGGCTGTGTAAATAAAACAATACAAAAAGAAAATAATCTACATACCTTCTTATATATATAAACCTGATGAGCTTTGGTTTACGAAAACTGTTTACAATCGCAGAGCGGGGTTAGTGGCGGCTAAATAATTAAATATTAAACGAAGGGGAGATAAAATTTCTGATTGATCTTTTCTTTGTCTGTTATTGGCTGCTTTCACTGGGCGGGATGGGGGAGGGGGGTAGTGTTGAATTGCTGATCAGCAGAAAATAAAACAACTAAATGGCGGCGTATGCTACGTCGCGGGTCAGCTCGTAGAAAATATTTATATAAAGAGTAATTGGTGCGAAGCGAGGTGGTGACATGGGGGTTGTGGGGTTAGGCTCATAGAAGCAAACACGTCAGAAATTGGAGTGACTTGTGAGACACCCGAAGGGGGTGATGCATATCTAAGGTGTTTGGAATTTTTGTTTCACTTGTGGGTGGGTGTGTTTATGTGATTTTTTGGTCAAGTCGTCTGTCGAAAATTCGGTGCAAAGTCTGTGATTTCATGTGTTGCCGAAGTGGGTTCTGAGTCTGTTTCTCCAAGTAGCTCGTCTATAGATCTCAACGATCTCTGATTTTCGTTTTAGTTCTGCCCTTTCTTTGTGTTTGGGCAGTTTTTTTAATGTTATCGCTTGCGATCTTAGAAAATTGAATTGTCGGCCACTAATTAGCCAACCGTGAAATTAAAAGTGTTCACCCTCGAGGTTGCTGCGATCAAGCGATAGCTAGTGTTTTATTTTAAACCTGGTTATCCCCCAATTTAATTATTGAATCTATTATTTTAAAATTACATTTTAATGATTAACTATCTATCGAATTAAAGTTCTGATGTTCTTGCATTGTCATTCAAGATATACGATTGTGCCGATTTCCAGCTCAAACGGATATAGGGACGTCGTTTAAATTATTATTTCAATATTTGTGGAGCCACACAGACACACAAATACACACATATTTAGTGAGTTACAAAAGCCTTTAAAAATTGCGCGTGTGATTTCTACTAAAATGCATATATATATAAAATTCCCGGGCATACCTCTAGGCTTCGAAAAAATTATCCAGACGCCAAGCATTTGAAATGCATTAAAAAGACGCAAATATTAGACTTTACTAAACAATCCAAGCTTTATTTTAACTCAATTTATATGAAAACGTTGCATCCGTTTTTTGTGATCTTGTTCTTGATACGTACGGTTTCATCAACGCGTTACTAATATTGCACTTTTAGACGCGTGACGACATTGTTTCGAAAACGGAGTTACTTAAATAAATAAAAATCAGGTGCTATATTTTTAATCATTGTTGTTTATGGCGAGAATGTACATCACAGACTTGCTAGACATCACAGGGCATTTTGTATGAAAATTGTCGGTGTACATTAGTCACTTTCCGTATAAGGAATGCAGAACAAGCCTCGTCGATAGCCCAGGTTTCAGGAGTGTCTCGGGTTCCAACGCTTAAATTTCCGCAGTAGCGGCGTGTTTAGTTTAGTCATTCAATAGAGCGGCCTACCATTTCCTTAACAGAAATATAGATGTTAATAGGTGAGATTCACCCAATCAAGCGCCCGGCGGGGCGCTGGAGACTATTCCTGTCGTAGTTTCTTAATTGAATCAAATTATTACTAACCTGTGAAGTGCACTCTCTAAAACAAATATCGACACCTGGTGCTGTTTGACCGTTAAACCAAGTGGTCCACACGACCTACTGTGCCGGACTAACTATCAACGGATCTCAGTTGCTAAAATAACCTAACTAACCCCAGGGGAACTGTTCGCTGAACCCTACACTTCTGCCTAGGCGCAATCAGCACATATGACAACGTACTGCAATATGAATTTTAAATTTCGATTCGATAATATCAACGTGACATAACGATTAACATAACATTAAAGTGTTTTCCAAAGTCATCGCGGAAGGGGCTTCTATATTTACAGTGTGATACATGTTTTTGCTGTAGGTTTTTTCTAAACTGTCAAAAACATTTTTCGAATTGTGTTTTTTCAAAGGAATATCTATATTTGTTACTTTACATTTCTATAACAACAGATCTATGGTGTTTCCAACTAGCTTCAAAATAATTTATGGTAAGAACGATGGCTCATTATTTCAATTATCAAGTTAAAAATTACTTACTTTAAGTAGAATCAATGTATTGTGCATCAAATTTAATTTTTTAAGTACGTATTCAAAAAGGGTAAGTTGATTATTGATAAGCAACAGAAGAGAGAAAGAGAGAGAGAGAATGAGAGATCGAAAGAGAGAGAGAGAGAGAGAGAGAGAGAGAGAGAGAGAGAGAGAGAGAGCGAGAGAGAGAGTAAGCGAAGATAAATGTAACTGTGCCAAACCTAACCTAACCTAACCTAACCTAACCTAACCGAACCTAACCTAACCTAACCTAACCTAACCTAACCTAACCTAAACTAACCTAACCTAACCTAACCTAACCTAACCTAACCTAACCTAACCTAACCTAACCTAACCTAACCTAACCTAACCTAACCTTACCTAACCAGCCTAACCTAACCTAACCTAACCTAACCTAACCTAACCTAACCTAACCTAACCTAACCTAACCTAACCTAACCTAACCTAACCTAACCTAACCTAACCTAACCTAACCTAACCTAACCTAACCTAACCTAACCTAACCTAACCTAACCTAACCTAACCTAACCTAGCCTAACCTAACCGAACATAATCTAACCTAATGTAACCTAATCTAACCCAACCCAACCCAACCCAACCTAACCTAACCTAACCTAACCTAACCTAACCTAACCTAACCTAACCTAACCTAACCTAACCTAACCTAACCTAACCTAACCTAACCTAACCTAACCTAACCTAACCTAACCTAACCTAACCTAACCTAACCTAACCTAACCTAACCTAACCTAAACCTAACCTAACGAAATCTAACCTAACCTAACCTTACCTAACCTAACCTAACAAACCTAACCTAACCAAACCTAACCTAACCTAACCTAACCTAACCTAACCTAACCTAACCTAACCTAACCTAACCTAACCTAACCTAACCTAACCTAACCTAACCTAACGAATCTAACCTAACCTAACCTTACCTAACCTAACCTAACAAACCTAACCTAACCAAACCTAACCTAACCTAACCTAACCTAACCTAACCTAACCTAACCTAACCTAACCTAACCTAACCTAACCTAACCTAACCTAACCTTACCTAACCTTACCTACTACCTACTACCTAACCTAACCTAACCTAACCTAACCTAACCTAACCTAACCTAACCTAACCTAACCTAACCTAACCTAACCTAACCTAACCTAACCTAACCTAACCTAACCTAACCTAACCTAACCTAACCTAACCTAACGAACCTAACCTAACCTAACCTAACCTAACGAAATCT